>NC_134781.1:41911145-41953645 GCF_046742065.1 Oratosquilla oratoria | reverse complement strand
GGTGTGCACGAAGAAAGATCACCGACACGAGTACAAGAACGACAATCGAGAACCCCAGTCCAAGTACCGTACACGAGGTCGTCACCGTCGACCATGGACGTCTCGCGTACACTACTGACATAGTCAGCAATCCCCACTGTCCGTCTGCCCTCTCCCTCCCCTTTCTCGTGGCTGGCACTTTGCCGTGCCACACCTAACTAAAGGCTCTGGGGCTCAGCCACCGCCACCACCACGGCCAACAACAACAGTAACACCTTAATACCGATGGACATTGTTATTCAAATGTGAGAACAATAGAGGCAAAATTAGAAAATCAAATTGGGAAAATACTTCGTCGGGGGTCGATGGGGGGGAAGGGTGATTTCATGGGAGATAAGTCCCTAGAGGGAGGGGGGCGTGTAAAATGTTCCCTTGGGATGGGGTGTGTGATACCCCCCCCCCACACACACAACCAACATCCCTTATTGCCAATCTTGCCAAGTGTGATTCACTCTCATACTCCATTCCCCTCTCCTCCCTCCCCCAACCCTCACTTCTTTTCATGACTCCCACCCTACCTCCCCGCTATTAAGGCTTTATGACTCTTCCACGACACTCGTTGCACAGTCACCCAGCCATTCTCCCCGTTGACCCCCCTCCCCCGTATTTCCTCTATCAACCCCAGAATACTACTAAATGTACAGAAAATTGTTGTATTGCCACCCCCTCACACACAAGCATATCGTCCTACTAATATTATTAGTCTATTCTCTCTCAAGTGGTCACGCCAATCGTTCTATTATTGTAGACAGAACCAACTTCTGGGAAAATGTGTTCTTGATTGTAGGAACTGTTTTATTTAATTTTGTTTTATTTTATTTTACTTTATTTTATTTTATTTGAACTTGTTTTATCTTATTCATTCTATTTTATTTCATTTGATCTTATTCTATTTAATTTGTTATTATTACTTAATTTTCTATTCTTATAGGTCACCAAATCGGATCACTTTCCTTGACTTCGTCCTGCCCTGCATTTTCCACCTCCTCAGTTACTCTAATACCTTCTCTTCGTCTCATCTCTTCACCTGTAAGTCGTATGCAAAATAATTCGATAGAGATGTGGTACGGAATACACAGAATACAGAAGAAACAATTATCTCTCTTGTTTTTTATTATTATCATATTTTTTGCGGCGGTTCGGAACAGTTAAGCAGGAGGTAGTGTTATCCACGTGACGTCCTGTTAAGAGTGGCGGTGCCCAGAGGAAACCAGGGAGAGGGAACACCCTCCCAACCTCAGGCAGCGCCAGAGGGAAGGTGTTCCCCCCTCCCCCACAGAAACTGAGGGTTGCCTCGGAAGGGATCAAGACAATGAGGTGCCGCGCCACCCCTGCAGAGGAGAGTAGCGGGCTGAGACTTATGTGGCTCTGCTCTCTAGCGAATAGTGGTGGAAGGAGGCTCACACATAATAACTGTTTACCCATTACAACTAACGGAAGTCTTCTAATAAGATTTATTGCTGAATGTTTTTGTTTCTTAAATTTACAACCATATAATGTGCATACTTATGTTTAACAACATTCATGAATACAAAGTAGTAAAAAACATATATTTGTAGTTTGCAGCAGTATCAGATACATTGTACAAAAATTACAATATTTTAAAACTGAAAAAATATTTGCTACTATTAATAATTTTTTGTATTTTGACCTGAGTTTTGACACCTCTTTTTACTAACAATATTCGGTTTGTCTGGCTAAAATGTCCGTGCGGCGATTCCTGCTTTGATAAAAAATGACAAGTGTTGATCAGCAAACTTTGTTCACTGAGTTTTTGTTGATTTCATGAAAGAAAACAAATGTTCACACATAGGTAAAATCAAACATTTACATATTCTTTGTGGCAAATTTTCTGATTTTCATAAACTTTTCAGGAAGGTGTGAAAAGAAACCAGGTATCCCCACTTTAAGATATTTTGCTCTGAGTGTAGAATCAGACTACATATCTAATTGCATTTGCATTTTTTTTTTACTTACCAACAGCAAAGGAGAATGGTGCTGAAAACAATGCAAACTGATGTTCTAAAGATGAGAAATCACAAAATGTTTTCATGTGGGTGTCATACGTAGTAAAGCTAAGTACAAATTCATTATTTATTGGAAGTATTTTCAGCTCTTCATACGCAAGAAAATGAACTAAATTTTCATTAGACAACTGTGACTTCCAAACTTCTTTTTGTAATAAAGCACCTGAAGTCATCATACAACTAAATGATGCGTTTGTTTTTACCTGGTAATTTCGTATTAGGGCCACTCAACTGTACAGTAATATACACATAATTTACCAAATCAGCCGACTTTCATGTATAAGGTCCAATACATTGACACTCCACCCCTAGTAAACAAAACGTCTCACATGTAGATTCTTTTAATTATTTGCGAGGATAAAATAATCACTTGTAATTAACATCTGTATGGACAAAAATTACAAAAAAAGTGTTTATAAAACTACATATAGAAACTAGTTATAATATGATTCAAGAAATACTATAAAACAAAAGATATATAAATATATTGTACAAAAATATATAACTATTTGCAAACAAAAAACAAGGTAAAATAATGTCGTTAACAAGAAAAAGCATGTTTTTACACGATTTGTATGAAAATTGAAGATAGTGAATGGATGACATTAATACATCTCTTTTAATCTATGCTCTACATTATCTTACTTTATTTTTTATTAAATATTTGTCATATATTTGTCTAAGTTTTTTGTTCTTATCTTATAGTATTTCTTGAATGATATCATAACTAGTTTTGATATGTAATGTAACATATGTAAAAGTGATTTGTGGTTGAAAAAATATATTAATTGATCACTGGGAACCATTCAGTGTATATGTATAAAATTTCCCACGTGCACATACTAGCTAAATGCACTATCATAGCGGAGGTGGGTTGAACGCGATATTTCGTGTAGGTGTATGTAATTCGAGCATACAAATATAAGAAAATCGTACTCAACTTATATCTCTCTTGATAGCGTATTGGTTTAAGTCACTGTAACTTTGTTACGGGTTAGTTGGGTTCGAATCCTCAGCTCGTCCACGTTTCAATTTCCAACGGATGCCTCCATCGAGTGATTCTTCAGTCTCGACTGTGATGGCATGGAATTAAAAGTGATTTGTGATTGAAAAAAGATATTAATTGATCACTGGGAACCATTCAGTGTGTATATATATATATATATATATATATATATATATATATATATTTTTTTTTTTTTTTTTTTTTTTTTTTTTTAGTTTCGTAGATCATGAAAAAGGCCAAGTCTTCATGGTCGTTTTTAAAGTCGGAAAGGAAAAACTATGTCAAGGAAAGAGGGGAACGACACCCCTTGTGTATTCATTGGGAGTAGCTAAACTAGTTAGCCTATTTTTTTTTTTTTTTTTTTTTTTTTTGTAGTTTGAGTGTGGTTTACTTAGCTACTCGGTTGGTCTGATGTAGTGTATACTGATTGTGGTAATAATGTCTGGGTTTTGGTAGACTCTTTGGCCACCATGCATCGGGCTGTGTTCTTTCTTGTTCGTTTCCTTTCAGATGCTCTGGGCTAGTGGGGTCTTCATGTAATTTATAGTTCGATTCACTATACGGTGGAGTCTGATGTTGAGAGGTACTGTGTTGGTTATTTTGTGGATTTCTTCGATTGTTTCATGAAATGGTGGGGTTTGACCACTGGCAAATCTGAAGAGCTTGTTTTGAAAGCTTTGTAGTTTCTGCAGTTGGTTTTTCGATAGAGTATTGAGAAGGACGTATGGGTATTCTATTATTGGTCTCACCAAGGTTTGTATTGGTATACTTTAACTTTCTCTGGTATTGCTTTGAATCTCCTTAGTTTTGCCGCGACGGCTTTTTCCTGTTTTAATCAGTTGTTGAGATGGGTCAGTATGCCCCGCGGGGTTGAGTCCCAGTAGTTTACCATGTTTGGAATATTGGATGGTCTCATCTCCTACTGTTATTGGTATCGGGCTGAACTTCGCAATTGGGATCACCTCGAATTTAGATTTTCACCTATCCAGGAATATCGACCAAAAATGATGGCGAAGCATCTAATAAGAGCTATCAGCCGGATCACAGAATTTGAAAAACAAAGAACAATTAAACCTGACTAATTACAGTGTATATTACAAGTACAAAGAATATGCTATAAAACTACATATAGAAACTATTTATAACATGAATCAAGAAATACTATAAAATAAAAAAATATATAAATTCAGTGTACAATATATATATATATATATATATATATATATATATATATATATATATATATATATATATATATATATATATATATCACCTCAACAT
The DNA here is from genome assembly GCF_046742065.1 of Oratosquilla oratoria. Classification (NCBI taxonomy): domain Eukaryota; kingdom Metazoa; phylum Arthropoda; class Malacostraca; order Stomatopoda; family Squillidae; genus Oratosquilla; species Oratosquilla oratoria. The sequence continues at coordinate 41,949,292 of NC_134781.1, read as the reverse complement.
ACACCAGGTAGGGCATTGTCCTGTCAGCGATGATGCCTCACGAAGTCCCTCCACAAGGCCCTATCAGCATACAGCTGCACTCTCTCCACCTCCTCCACCTCTATGGCTTGTCTGATACCGTCTCTCCATCTCTTCCTGGGTCTTCCTGTTGGACGCTTTCCTTGTGGCTGCAACTGGTAGTATTTGAATGGGTACTGATGCTCATTCATCCTCATGACGTGGCCAAACCATCTCAATTGGCTTTTCTCTACATATTCTAATATTGGCTCTATTTCCAGCTCTCTTCTTATTTCTTCATTTCTTATTTTGTCACACCTTGTTACACCTTTTATTATTCGCAGTACTCTCATCTCTGCTGCTTGTATCTTACTTTTCAGCCTTTCTGTCAATGTTCATGTTTCTGACCCATATGTTAGAACTGGTCTTAAAATAGTTTTGTAAATTGTTATCTTAACCTGCCTGGGTATAAGTTTTTCTCGTATCAATGGATATAGCATTCTTAAGTTATTTGTATGGCACTGTATTCTATTTAATACTTCTTTTTCCATTTGACACCTTTCATCTATCTTTACTCCTAGGTATTTAAATTCTTCAACTATTTTCAGTTTTTTGCCTTCCAACCATATTTCTATCTTTTCTTTTTGCCTTGCGACCATCATTACTTCTGTTTTATTTGTGTTTATTTTCATTTTCACTCTTTTCAATGCACTGTTCCAAGCAGTTAATGCATTTTGAAGTTCAATGGGGTTGTTTGCAACCAGTGCAATATCATCTGAGTATACCAATGTGATAACTCCTTCTCCAGATCTCAATTTTTTCATACATCTGTCCATAAAAAGTACAAAAAGCAATGGGGATATAACCCCACCTTGTCTTACTCCAGAATTTACATCAAACCAGTTATCCTCACGAGTTTGTGTTCTTACAGCGCTGGTACATTTACTATATAGACTTTTGATTGCTCCAACAAGTAATCTATCTACACCATATATAGGGTCTTCCAATGTGTCCCAAATCATCTTCCTTGGTAGCCTGTCAAAGGCTTTTTCTAAGTCAACAAACGCTATACACACTGGTTTATCCCATTCCCATCTCTTCTCCATCAGCATTTTCAAGGAGAGAATTGCATCTGTTGTACCTCTCTCAGGTCTAAATCCATACTGTCCCTCCTCTAATTTTTCTTCTACCGTCACTCTTAGCCTTCTTTCAAGTATTCTTTCATATATCTTCTCCACATGTGATAATAAGGAAATTCCTCTCCAATTTTTGCATTCTGACTTGTCGCCTTTCTTTGGTACCTTACATATAATGGCTTTCCCCCAATCCTCTGGTCCTCTACCTTCACACCAAGCTACATCAAAAATTCTCGTTAACCACTCGACTGTGTTTTCATTTCCTTTTAGCAGCTATACAGGTATGCCATCGCATCCAGGACTTTTTCCATTTTTTATTTTACTGATGGCAACTCTAGTCTCTTCGATAGATATTTCATGGCAGTAGTTTAGTCTCGGGCTGGTGTTTTCACACTCATCGTCTAATTCCTGAGGATTCAATAATTCTGAGAAATATTCTCTCCCCCTTTCATCTACTTCGTTCTCATCTGTTAGTAACACTCCGTCTTTATTCTTAATTGTATTTACTACTGTTTCTTCGCCCCTTTTATAACTCTTCGCCAGAGTATATATGAGCTTCCTAGTTCCCAGCAGATACTCTTCAAGCTCTTTTCCCAATTTCTTCCAAGAATCTCTCTTGGCATTTGCTTTTACTGTCTCCGCTTCGTTTCTTGCTATTTCGTATTCCAGTCTATTTTCTGGGGTCCGTCTTCTCATCCATCTTCTAAATGACTGACTCCTCTTTTTAACAACATCTCTGAATTCATCCGTCCACCATATAGTTTTCTTTTTCCTTCCACCACTAATTTTCTTGGTCTCCAGGACCTCTTTTGCTATTTTTGTCATTTTATCCTTCATGTCTATCCATTCTTCTTCAATGTCTCTGGTTTCTTGCGGCTCGCTCAGATAAACTTCTGAAATCTTTTCCTTATATAATCTTGCCTTTTCTGGTTCTTTTAGATTCTCTAATTTAATTCTTTCTCTGACTAGTTTTTTCATTGGCTTTGGCTTCCTAATGTTTAGTTCCGCAAGAACTAAACGATGATCTGAGTCAAAGGACACCGATGGTATGCTCTTGACATCTTTGAAAAGTTTCTTGTTAGTTGTTAACATGAAGTCAATCAGTGATTTTTCAGTATATTCATCAACTACGCTATTCCACCGATACCAGCTCCATTTATGACTTTCTCTATGCTGGTAAAAGGTATTCATCACAGACATGCTATTACCTATGCAGAAATCTATCAGTCTTTCTCCTTCATCATTTCTTTCTCCAATACCATGTGCACCGATGACGTTTTCTATATTATTCCTCTGTCTTCCTACATGTGCATTTATGTCTCCCATGACAACTTTGATAGTATTTCCACAGGAATCTAGGGTATTTTGCAATTTTGTATAGTATTCTACTTTTTCTTCTTGAGGCCTTCCCTGGTGAGGTGCATATACCTGCACAAAAGTTAATCTTTCTGCATCTACTTTTATTGTTATTGCTAGGATTCTTTCATTAATATAAAAAATGTTCTCTACTTATTTCTGCAATTGTTGATGTTAGAATAAAAGCTACCCCGCATTTTCTTTCATTATCCATTCCTATGAAAATTAGCTGGTAGTTGTTGTGAATTACTTTTGTTCCCTCTCCAAGAAGTCTGGTTTCACATATTCCCATTATTTCAATGTTTCTGTCAGTCATCATGTCTACGACTTCTTCCAATTTATCATTCATTGTAGTGGCATTGATGGTTACTATTAGCGTATTCCTTAAAGAAGGTCCAGTGTCATTCCGTGATCGTTGCCGTGTGGTCCATCCAGTCCGAGGCATCATCTGTGTTACTTGAGCTGTATAGTAAGGCCACCGCCACCGGATAGCGCCTGTCGTGGTCTACCGCTGTCGTTAGCGTTACCCAGGGAGCACTACGTGGAAGTGACAGTCGGATATTAGACTGCAGGTGTATAGGGGTGGTTTTCATATTATTTACTTCATTGGTCTCACCCATGCAAATTGTGAGGCTAACTATAAAAACAATTATTGCCAAATTTGAGGTCTGTTGAACGAGTTTTAGTGGTGCCACAAAGCCTATAAATTTTAGGGTTCTCAATTTTTCCACACTACCCTTGAGGTAACTGAAAAAGGCTATTTTTTTCCCTTTGCAATGTACTTCTCCTTGTGATTATCTCAATATATTTTCCAAGGGTTGAGGCTGTTGCTGATATTACTCTCATTGCATTATGATCACTCATCTTCGTTCCGTCTAATGCAGCCGCTAAGTCAGGTGAAGTAATTTTCTCCCTTTTACTTTTCTTTGTTTTTGGAGGATTAGACTGACCAGGCTTGACTTCATCACTGCTGTCTTCTGCGCTGTTTGTCTCGCTTGAGCTGCCTGCAAGCTGAACAACTGACAAGATATCTTTTCTATGCAATTCTCCTTCAACTCGCCGTGTTTCTTCTTCACTTTTTTACGCTTTCGTGTTCTTTGCTGTTTTCTTGTCAACACCGCCTAATACATCACTCTGAGCCTGTAGAAATGTACGATCTTCTTCATTGTGTATCATTTCCAGTGCGTTAGCATGATCTATATCAAACAAATCATTTAATGATTCTTGGAATGAAGTTTCCTTTGCTAATTGAGTTTGATCTCGTCTTGATTTTGTTTTTTGGAGAGTTCTGAATTGCTCATATTTTTTCTGCATCTTCGCTATTACGTGTTGTTTCTCTCTAGTTGGTAATTTTTATTTATCCCATATTTCATATATCTCTGAATATACAACGTTACAGGCTTCTTTTACATTCTTCTTGCACTGTGTTAAGAAGAAAAGCCGTCTTAAAATACCACCATTTGACGGTAGTTTTGCCGTCTTAATTTCATCAATTGTTTCTTCAATAACCCATACTTCTGTTTTACTTCTCGTATTAATTGAACTTGACATGATGATATTCCAAAAGGACTGAAAGCACCGACAACTGACAATAATGAGACAATAGTGCTCACTCTTCAGTGATTCACACAAGACTGAGTACGGCCAGTTTGAACAGCGTGAAGTGCTAGAGCGGCCAGCTTGGGTCGTTCCTGAAAAGCGTTGTAGCTAGGGCTGCTCCTCATAAGTATTGCTACTTTACCTTTACATATATGATATTTCTATATGTCTATCATAAGTTTCAAGCTATGCATTTAATATAGTAATCAACAAAATGCACAGGTCATTTTTTCAACAAGCCTCATAATATCTGAGGGTGAAACAAAAGTTTTTTTTTTTTTTTTTTTTTTTTTTTTTTTTTTTTTTTTTTTTTTTTTTTTTTTTTTACCATTCTAATATACAGGGGTTGGACAAAATAATGGATGCACATTGAAAAATCAACAAAATATATTTTAATATGGTGTAGGTCCACCTTCTGCGGCAATTACAGCCTCAATTCTCCGAGGTATTGATTCATACAAATTGTGAATTGTTTCCAAAGGAATTTTAACCCATTCTTCAGTTAAAAAACCCTCCAGTTCTTTTAGAGATGATGGCGGCGGAAATCGACTTCTTACTTGATTCTCTAAAATCGACCATAAAGACTCAATAATGTTGAGGTCTGGGGATTGTGGTGGCCAGATGAGATGCTCAACTTCATTAGAATGTTCCTCATGCCATTCTTTAACAATTCTAGCTGTATGGATTGGGGCATTATCATCTTGAAAGATGGCGTTCCCCTCCGGAAACAGTTCTTGAACCATAGGATGAACTTGGTCGCCCAAAATTCCTAAATAGTCTCGGATGTTAATTCTTCCATGAAGGGAAATCATTGGCCCGGCAGATTTCCAAGAAATAGCACCCAAGATCATCACAGAACCCCCGCCATGGTTTACGGTTGGGAGAAGGCAGTCTGGATGAAACGCTTCTTTCGGCTGTCTCCAAACGTTGTACACTCGGTCGGAGGTCGTAAATAAGGAAAACGATGATTCGTCAGAGAAAATCACATTTTTCCACTGCTCGAGGGACCAATTCTGGTGGTTTCTACATCACTCTAAACGCTTTGAAACATTTGTCTTTGAGAGGAGAGGTTTTCTAATTGCAGCTCTTCCGTGGAATCCAAATTTGTGCAGCTCCCGACGAACAGTTTTTTGTGAAACTGGGTTCTGTAGGTATTCATTTAGCTCTGCAGTGATTTTAGATGCCGTGGTCTTACGATCCTTTCTAACAATTCGATTTAGAGTCCGACGGTCTCTCTCAGATAACTTCAACTTTCGGCCAGACCTGTGCTTTGCTGAAGACGTTTTTCCTTCTCTTTCAAAGGCAGTCATTACTTTTGAGACAGTACCTCTTGAAACACCAAGCAATCCAGCAGTTTTCGTTATACTAGCGCCTGCCATACGAGCGCCAACAATTTGGCCTCTTTTAAAGTCCGAGAGGTCTGCCATTTTTATGGGGTCGGACCAATTTCTTTTAATATATGAAAAAAAAGAATATTTATTTTAGATAAACATTTCAAATAACAACAATAATATACAAAAAAACATTAAAATATGTCAAGTTTTGATTGTTTAAAACATCTTCAAAGATTATGATGCCAAAATGTTAGGTGTTTCCATTATTTTGTCCAACCCCTGTATATACATATATATATATATATATATATATATATATATATATGTATGTATGTATATACATATATATATATATATATATGCATATATATGTGTGTATATATACATATATATATATATATATATATATATGTGTGTGTGTGTGTGTGTGTGTGTGTGTGTGTGTGTGTGTGTGTGTGTGTGTGTGTGTGTGTGTGTGTGTGTGTGTGTGTGTGTGTGTGTGTGTGTGTGTGTGTGTGTGTGTGTGTATTTACCTAGTTGTATTTTACGGGAAGGGGAGCTATGCTCGTGGGGTCCCGTCTTTATATATCATTTTATCTAAACTATTTTTAAATTCGTGTGTGTGTGTGTGTGTGTGTGTGTGTGTGTGTGTGTGTGTGTGTGTGTGTGTGTGTGTGTGTGTGTGTGTGTGTGTGTGTGTGTGTGTGTGTGTGTTTGTGTGTGTGTGTGTGTGTATGTGTGTGCGTATGTGTGTGTGTGGTCGTGTATAAGTTGGAAATGAAGGTCAGTGTATAATGGAAAGATGGGGATGGCACCCCTTATTTATTCATTGGGAATAGCTGAGGTACCTAGCTCATGTTCTTTTTCTTCCTTTTTCTTATTTTCTTCTTTAGTTCCACTGTAGTGTACTTAGTCTGATGCAATGTATACTGGTTGTGGTGATATTGTCTAGGCTCTTGGCAGACTCTGGTCGCCATACATGGGGCTGTGCTCTTTCTTGTCGTTCGTTTCCTATCAGATGCTCTGGGGGTAGTGGGGTCTTCCACAATTTATCCCAGGTACGATTCGCCATAAGGTGGAGTCTGATATTGAAAGATTAGTGTTGTTGTGTTGTGGATTTCTTCGACTGTTTCATGAAATGGTGGGATTTGACCACTGGTAAACCTGAGACAGTTGTTCTGAAAGCTCTCTAATTTCTGTCGCGGTGGTTGTTCCACGATGTTATCGGAATCCATATTGCCTAGAGTTGTATATTTCTTCCTCTTCGAAATGCTGCCTTAGCCCTATATTGATTATTTTCTCTATTATCTTTGCTGGTAATTCGAGTCGGAAATCGGGCTGAGATGTTCAACCCTACCTACGGACCAGAGCCACACATCATTTTGTCTGTGATAGAGGAAAACTGTACATAGAGAAATGATGACACTTTTATACTGCGACTATCCTTCCGTTATGCTGTCCCCCAACCCCTTGTTACTGTCCTGTACCATTTCTCTGAATATTAATTTCCTTTTTTCGCCGACCCTGTGGTGGGGGAAGAGAATGCTACCACCAAGTCTTTCCACTTGAGTCGTAAAAGGCGACAAAAAAACGGAACGGGGGATGGGATTATGAGTCCTACTACCTGTAGCCCCAAATGGGGACATTCCTAAAAAAAAAGAAGAAAAGGCATAAGAGGGTCTGGGAGTTTTCCAACCAGTACCCTAAAGTTTGGGTATTTTAATGTACGGGGATGTGGTACAGATATGAGTAAAAGGGAAGAGATAGGCAGTATGTTTGTGAGAAGAAAGGTGGATGTGCTGGCTTTGAGTGAAACTAAAATGAAAGGAAAGGGCAGCTGTGAGTTTGGGAATGTAGCTAGGAGGTACTCAGGAGTGAAGAGGGGACGAGGGAGAGAAGGGGTGGTTATACTAGTAAGTGAAGAGATAAGTAAGCGGAAAGTGGAGTGGAAGGAGGTTTCATCAAGGTTGATGTGGATGAAGGTAAAGCTGGGAAGGGAGATGTGGGTTTTTGTAAGTGCGTATGGACCTGGTAGTGAGAGGAGCGTAGAGGAAAGGGAGGCTTTTTGGATAGATATAAATGAGTGCATAGAGGGATTAGGGAGAAATGTCAATGTAGTTGTATTGGGAGACCTTAATGCTAGGGTAGGAAATGAACCAATAGACGGAGCGATTGGGAAGTATGGAGTTCCAGGTAAAATTCGTAGTGGAGAAATGATGGTGGAGATGTGTCTTGAGAGAAATACAGTGTTTAGGAAGAAAGTCAAGCATAAGTACATATGGGAGAGGGTGGTGGATGGAAGGGTATGCAGATATAGCGTTAATGGACTATATAGTGGTGACCAGGAGTATGGTAGGAAGAGTTAAGGATGTATATGTTCTAAGGGGAGAGAGTGGGGGAATATCAGATAATTTTCTGATGGAAGGTAAGTTGAGAGTGGAGAATAGGTGGAGAAAGAGGAAAAGGGCAGAAGGTAGGGAGGTACTTAGAGTGAACTGCTTAAATGAGAGAGAAAAAGGAGAATGAGTATAAGAAGAAGCTGAAAGAGGAGTGGGAGGGAGTAAAGGATAGAGTAGAACTAGGAGTGGAGAAGGAATGGGGATGGTTCAAGGAGGGAGTCATAAGGTGTGCAAAGATGGTGTGTGGAACAAGGAGGGCGGGAGGAAATAGAAGGAAGGGTAGTGAGTAGTGGGATGAGGAAGCAAAGAAATGTGTAGAAGAGAAGAAGCAGGCATTCATAGATTGGCTACAAATTAGGACAAGGGAATCATATAAGAGGTACAAAGTAAAGAGAAGGGAAGTTAAGCATAAGATAAAGAAGCAAAGAGGAGAGCAGATGTGAAATGGGGTAAGAGTATGACAGAAAATTTTGAAAGTAATGAAAAAATGTTTTGGAAGGAAATTAAGAGAGAAAGAGGAGGTGAATCAAGTAGAGAAGAAAATGTAAAAGGTGCAGATGGAGAGATGATAATGGAAGAGAGGGTAGTGAGAGGAAGGTGGGCAGAGTATTTTAGGGAGTTGCTAAATGTGAAGAAGGATAGGGAGGGAAAGGTAGTTGCAGTGGGAAATGCTAAGAAAATGAGAGTGATAAGTGAGGAAAATGGAGGAGAAATAGGGAAGGATGAAGTGAAAGGAGCTGTTAAGATGATGAGAGCAGGTAAGGCACCTGGTCTGGATGGATGCCATGCAGAATGCCTGAAGAAAGGAGGTACAGTTATGATGGACTGGCTGGTGAGGTTATATAATGTTTGTTGGAGAGAGGGTAGAGTGCTGAAGGACTGGAGGAGTGCCTGTATAGTTCCGCTTTACAAGGAAAAGGGGGACAAGTGTGAATGTAGTAGTTTCAGAGAGATCAGCTTGTTGAGTGTAGTTGGGAAGGCTTATGGGAGGGTCTTGATTGAGAGGATTAGGAGAGGAACAGAAGGAGTAATTGGTGAGGAACAGTATGGGTTTAGGACAGGTAGAGGTTGTGTAGATCAGATTTTTGGTAAGTCAGATATGTGAGAAAGCTATAGTAAAAGGTAAGGATGTTTTTTGGGCTTTTCTGGATCTGGAAAAGGCTTACGATAGGGTAGACAGGAAGGCACTGTGGGAGGTACTGCAGATATATGGGATAGGAGGAAAGCTGTTAAGAGCAGTCAAGAGTTTTTACGAGAGTAGTAGAGATTGTGTTAGGATTAGAAATGGAGAGAGTGAATGGTTTGAGGTAAAGGTGGGACTTCGTCAGGGATGTGTTATGTCACCCTGGCTGCTCAATCTTTACATGGATGGGGTGGTGCGTGAGGTGAATGCAAGGGTAATGGGTCAGGGTTTGGAGATGATTAAAGAAAATGGAGGAAAGTGGGAGGTGAGCCAGTTGTTGTTTGCTGACGATACTGCGCTTGTAGCAGAATCAGAGGAGGGATTGAGGAAGTTAGTGACAGAGTTTGAGAAGGTGTGTGAAAGAAGGAAGCTGAAGATAAATGTGGGCAAGAGTAAGGTGATGAGATGTACAAGGGGAGAGAGTGACAGCAGGCTGGAAGTGAGCATAAAGACTGGAGGAATTGGATAGTTTTAGATACTTGGGTGCGAATGTGCCAGGAAAGGAAGGAGTGGGGGGTGGAGGTAGAATGTAGATTGGGAGAAGGAAGTAAATGCCTTGGTGGATTAAAAAATGCAATGAGAAATAGACATCTGGTAATGGCTGCTAAGAGGAGGTTATATGAAGGAGTGATTGTACCAACAACATTGTACGGAGTAGAAACATGGACCATGAGAGAGGAAGAGAGAAGGAGTTTGAATGTGTTTGAGATGAAATGTCTGAGAAGTATGATAGGGGTTACTAGGCTAGATAGAGTGAGAAATGAGGAGGTGAGGAGGAGAACAGGGGTGGAAAGGGAACTGGGAGATAGGGTTGATGAAAGAGTATTAGGATGGTTTGGACACATGGAAAGAATGAGTGAAGAAAGATTAGTAAAAGAAGTGCGGAAGGCAGAGGTGGAAGGAGTGAATATGAGGGGGCGTCCTATGATGAGATGGATGGATGGGGTGGAAGGACGGGAGAGGACAGAAGATAGGAGTGAATGGAGAGGGGTTGTGTATAGATGATGCTGTGATGCATGAGGGGGAGTGGGTGGGGGATGGGGGGTGAGGAAGTATGCATGAGGAAAATTTGACACAGCCCCAAGGGATTTCTCCCCGTCATCTCCTTTTCTTCATGAGGGGACGGAGAGGGGGGGTCGCCGAAGTTATGAAATGGCCTTGCTGTGGATATACTGTGTCTTGCGACACTGCTTCTGACCCAGGGCAGTGGACAGGATGCAGGGATGACCCGTCATCCAGGAGGTGCCAAGATAAGAGTGAAGGAGGAGGGTGGAAGGGAGTGGAATATATAGGAAATGGAATGGGTGGGAGTGGTTTCTATGCCTTTTTCTTTTTGGCTACCTCCCGTGTAGGGGGAAAAAGCCTTTGGTATGGGAGTGGTTTCTATGCCTTTTTCTTTTTGGCTACCTCCCGTGTAGGGGGAAAAAGCCTTTGGTATATGTATGTATGTATGTAGAACCAGGGTAACTGGCATTTTTTAACGGTGTTGGGTAGTGTCCTGTGGCTAGACTAGCCAGTGGGCTAATGTATCAACCATGTTGTTCAGGAGGTGTATGAATGTTTGAAGTTATTCCGTCTATTATTGACGCAGCTGAGATGGTTCTCCACTGAGGCCCCCTGAACCTCACCACGGTGCAATCCTGCTTAGTAAGGTTGTATGTACGTTGATTTTTTTTTTTTTTTTTTTTTTATGTCGGAATGACTGTGGTTGTGAATGAATTCTGAAATCAGTGTAATCAGCTCGATCATACTGATTAGATGATAGCATATATATGCGACACTGAGCTACCGCACCTCTAAAGTCCGCCGTTGTGGAGAGGGGTTGGAAAACCATGAAGGTACTTTTGCACTTACCGGGGAGCGAACCCGGGCCATCTGCGTTCCGAGACAGGTAATAAAGTTTAACACAAGTAAATGCAAGGTTATGCACATAGGTAAAAATAACAGTAAGTACAATTACAAGTTATTTGGAAATTCGTTAACAAAAGTGGATAGTGAAAAGGATCTCGGGGTAATTATCAGTAACGATCTCAAATCATCTAAGCAGTGTATTTCGGCCTCTGAGAAAGCAAATAAGATTCTAGGACTGATTCCGCGATCTTTTGACTTCAAAAGTTCATCACTCATTAACAAGCTGTATTAATCGTTAGTTCGTCCACATTTGGAATATGCCGTTTCCGTATGATCACCTAATCTCATTAGACATTGATAGATTTGAAAAAGTACAACGGTGAGCCACAAAACTGATTCCAAATGTAAAAAAAAATCATACGAAAGTCGAATAAAACATATGAATCCGTTTTCCTTAAAAGCACGTATGCTCAGAGATGACTTGATACAGGTCAGGAAATAAATTTAATTTGGAAGTGGGTAGAAACAACTTCACCAACCGCGTAGTTAATGAATGGAGTAAACTTTCTGCAGAGGCAGTGCAATATAGTTCAGTTCGAAGCTTTAAGATTCGTTTAGATAAACACCTAAGCAAGATAATGTAATGGTTATAATTTATTCTATATTATTGGTTTATTTGTCTGTTTTTTATTATTAATTTTATTATTATCTATCATTGTCTATCTTCCCATTTATCATTATTTATTATTTACCTGTTTGCTTATTATTTAAAGTGTAGTGTTCTAGTAATTCAAAATCAGAACAGTAGTCTGTTACTGTACTCCAAATGTAGGAGTAATAGTATAAGGTAAACAGAGTAAGCTTCGTGTATTTAGTTTATTTAGTGACCGCTTCTGACCCAGGGCAGTGGACAAGATATAGGGATGACCCGTCATCCAGGAGGTGCCAAAATAAGAGGGAAGAGAGTAGAGGGGAGTGGAGTATATAGGGGATGGAATGGGTGGGAGGGGTTTCTATGTTTTTTTTTTTTGTACTACCTCTCGTGTAAGAGGGAAAAAAGTCTTTGATATATGTATGTATGTATGTATGTATGTATGTATGTATGTATGTATGTATGTATATATGTATGCATGTATATATGTATGTATGTATGTATGTATGTATGTATTTATATATGTATGTATGTATGTAGTGACCGCTTTTGTTTCTTTTGTTGATTTATATTTTGTCTTTACCGTTTGTATTGCCGAAGGAGGAGCGAAATGTCTTGTGAAGGTTGTGTGAACCTGGAGCACCGTCTCATGATGTGTGAGGAGGAGATTCGTTTTCTCAAGAATACGCTTTGTGAGAAGAATGAATCCTCCCCACAACCCAAAGATGTTACGCTTCTCCTGTTCCCTGGGAGATAGTGAACATAGGGTAATACTAGGGGAAGAGCACAAACCAGCTGTAGACGTTTCTTTGTTTATTAAATGTGCTAGAGTGTATTTATAATGTTGTGGAAATTCACTGTTGCTACTTGCCTTATGTGACCTGATCCTAGGACAGCTGTCTCAAGACTGTCTTCCTACTCTATTCAATTTAGTATACCACGGTACTGCTAAGCCCCTCCCTATAGGAATAACATGATTGGCCCTGTAATCAATATCATTTGACCAATCATATTGCAGTAAGGGGACACTGAAGTCATCAGAGGGCTGTCAACAGGGCCTTTTAGGAAAAGGCCTTACCCAGCAAATATTAATATTGTTTTGGTTTCCTCTACTTGAGAAGGGGCTACCCAGGGTCCACCCACACTATGCTAGTGTGTCCTAAGCAGTGAGAATCAGTTTATCACAGAATCGTGTGTCCCCACACGACAAGTAGCATATGGATGTCCACTCTCATAAAATACGTAAACACAACAAAACACATGGGGCAAAAAAAAAAAAAAAAAAAAAACAAAAAAAAAACTCTGGGGGACCTAGTCGAGAAAAAGTTAATAGGGGCCCTCTATCAGCCTCCCGAACAAGCATTCCCAGAGTGTAATCTATATATATATATATATATATATATATATATATATATATATATATATATATATATATATATATATGTATATTATATATATATGTATATATATAAGTATATACATATATATATACATATATATACATGTATACATATATATATGTATGTATGTATATATATATATATTAGGGTGTGTCTCAAAAATCAATTCCGGATTTTTTTTCTTTCTTCCCCTGGTTTCGTGCAGTTTGTGAAGTAAAGTTCACATGCTAATTTTCCCCGAATTCGGAGCAAGGGAAGGGCTCGCCCAGGGCATGTATCTTTTAGTGTGATGAGCACCTCTTCGTTTCTGGTACACTTAAATTGGGCGCTGTTGGTGGGGCTGCCAAGCTGCGTGAGGAATCTCCTCTACCTGGTCTATCCGGTCTTAAAACCGCATTGCCAGCGAAACGACCGAAGAATCTGCTGTCTCCCCGTCTCGCCTCTGCCTTGGATCGGACGAACATATCCTCTCGGAACGCAGCGTACATCATGGCTGAAACGGTTCGGAATATGGGTGAAAACATACAGGAGTACAACATCAACCCAAGCTCCATTCACCGGCAACGGGCTCGCCAACGATCCAGCACTGCAAGCAGTTTAAAGGCGTCCTTTACGACTGATTCGTCACTCACCGTACACTGAGACGGCAAGTTAATGGACAGCTTGGATGGCCAGAAGATGATCAAGCGTCTCCCGATCCTCGTCACGGGAAAGGGATGGTTCAGCTTCTTGGAGCCCCTCAAAAGCCCCATGGAACAGGTCCAGCCCAATCAAATGCGGTTGAGACCTGCTTGAAGGACTGGGGCCTGGAAACCAAGGTACAGGGACTCTGCTTTGACACCACCGCCTCCAACACTGGCATCAGAGGTGGTGCGTGCAAACTCCTGGAAGTGAGACTGGGCCGACACCTTCTCCACTTCGCCTGCCGCCACCACATCCACGAAGTTGTCCTGGGAAGGGTCTGCAATGCTCTTCTTAGTCCGTCGTCTGGCCCCGACAGCCTTCTGTTCAAAGGCTTCAGCAACATGGCCATACATCGTCCAAGAGGACTTCAAACCAGTTTCATCTGATCCGGATGTTGAAGCGGTCGTTGCCTCGGTACGTGAGAACCTCATCGCTTTCTACGTCCATCACTCTACCAGCACTCAACCCCGTGATGACTATAAGGAACTCATTGAACTGGCCCTGATCTTCCTCGGACAGGACATTGCACAGAAACGTGATGTGCTGTTCCGCCAACCCGGAGCCATGAACCGTGCACGCTGGATGGCCACCCTGCTGTACGCTATCAAGATCTGGCTCCTCAGGGACCAAGTTCCTCTGAGACCGAAAGACCAGCGAGCGGTCAGAGACATTGCCGTCTTTGGCGTCGTCCTCTACATCAAGCGCTAGATCGTCGCTCCGAGGAATGACATGATGAAGGACCTCCTGGCCTTCAAGAACAAGACGCTTGTGGGTCCAGCCATCAAGAAATTGAATGGACATCTCTGGTACCTCGGTGACGAAATTGTGGCCCTCGCTTTCTTCGGTCAAGAAGTCTCGGCGGATACCAAACGAGCCATGGTCCGTCGTCTTGAACATCAACGTGGTCCTCGTCAATTCCGCCCTCAACTACCACCTGAGGCCTTCGACGGCGGTTTGGAGCAGTTCGTGACCCGGATGACGCTACAGTTCTTCGACCGGCTCCAGATCGGGAAAGAATTCCTGACCGTCGACCCCACTGAATGGCCGAACTGTGAGGATTACAAAGCCGGGTTGGAGGTCGTCGAGGAGCAGGCTGTGGTCAATGACTTTGCCGAGCGCGCAGTTGCGCTGGTCCAGTCATTCAACCAGAAGCTGACAAAGAAGGAGGACGGACTCCAGGACCTGCTCCGAGTGGTTCAAGACCATCGGCTGAAATACCCGGACCCAAAGAAGAAGACTCTCTTGAAGGAGTAAGTGAAGAGTGGCTGGGCGAGTGGTTATTATTGGCGTAGAGGTTTCGTTTTTTTTTTTTTTTTCTGTTCCTTTATAATTCCAAATAAAACTATTTCAGAGGGCGAGAGAAAAAATTCAGCGACTTTGATTTTTCCTCCCTATACTTGAGACACACCCTAATATATATATATATATATATATATATATATATATATATATATACATATACATATACATATACATATACATTTTGCAGTAATTCACAAGGCACACGTGAAACTAATATGCAGAAAAAACCACTGGGAAATAAGAAGCTTAGTCCGAACGTTTTCGTCTAAGACATTATCAAGGAATATTCAAGATGTATTCCTTGATAATGTCTTAAATAGACGAAAACGTTCGGACTAAGCTTCTTATTTCCCAGTGGTTTTTTCTGCATATATATATATATATATGTGTGTGTGTGTGTATGTGTGTGTATGTGTGTGTATGTATATATATGCATATATATATGTTTATATATATATATATATATATATATATATATATATATATATATATATGTATATATATATATAAATAAAAACATAGAAATTACATATACAAAGTAAAGAACACAAAGTGCAGGACGTAGCCCCACGAGTTCCATATACATCGTCTCGTCTCGGCGGGAAGTGTGGTGGAGGCCCAACCGAGCCATTCGTGAAGAAGCCGAATGTCACAAAAAACGCCAGGGTCCATTAGAGGCCTGCACTGCGGTGGTAGCCACCATCAGACATGAAGGGTGGGGAGGGGCCAGCTGTGTCAGCTGGAAGACACCGTAAAACGGGCCAGACCCATCAAAGGGCCGTGAGGAGTCCATCACTGTGGCGGTTGCTGGGGTCCCTGGAAGGAACGGTGTTGACAGAGGAGCAGGTGACCCAGGTCCTAGGCATGCCCCACAAAGGTGACGCAGGAGGGCAGCAGTAGGATTCGCGTGGAAACTATCCTCATCTTGCTCCTAAGGGGCTGTGTTGCCAAAGATCTGTAATGAGACTTGAGAACAGTAGGGGTCCCACAAATGCATCATGGAAACAGATAAGAAGCTACTGCTCCGCTTTCCCTACAGGTCACTGCGGCGGTGTAGCCAAACTCTCCCCACACTCTAGCATAATCGGTAGGAGTATCGAGGTGAAAGTCTAAGTTAATATCGGAAAGGATTAAAACTATCAATCAATCCATACAGTAAGGATGGGAGAAGCTACTCTAATATATATGTATTGTATACTAGTAATAAGAATTTGAAGAAAACATAACAAAGATACTCTATTGAAGGCAACAAATGTTAATCAACGCACCCCTCCGTAGTAAGATTTTTAAGATTTACTCACTTTCTTATGGGAACAAAGACCCACAGAAGGTCTGTCGTGGTGTTGCACTTGAACACTCATCGTCCCATCACTTACAAGTCCTTTCTCATGCTCAAAATCACTTTCATGCACCGGGTATACACGTCCTACATTTTTGTTTTCCAGAGGCGTCATGTATGCTTTAACCTTGATTCGATATGTGTGGCTAGAAATCTCTGCCCGATTCGAATATTTCTGAGTCTGTACACAACCTCACTGATTTTTCGTACCAAGCGGTATGGGCCGTCATAAAGAGGTTGTAGCTTCCTCCGGACGCCTTGCTTTGGCACGGCGGATATGTATACACGTTGGCCCAATGCTATCTCCTTGTATTTTGATCTTGGGCGATACTTTTCACGTTCCGCTGTTCCCTTCTTTATGGATAATTGACAGCGGTTAAAGGCCTTGTTTGCAATTTGGCAAGTTCGCGCACCTAAGTTGTCAACGTTGTATCATGGTTTCACCTCCTTTGTAACCACTGTCACCACCACTGTCGGTCCTCGACCGTTACACTATAGTAGTCTCGTTAATAGTCTCGTAATTTCACTCACAAGACCCCTTGCCTTCGTTACGTCATATATTCAAGTTCTTCTTATGCAGTAGGCCCCATGCCTAGTAATTGTCATGTACTTCAAATCAGTCCTGAGGTTAAGGAAATTGATTAGTTTTTCTTCTTTCACTGTAATTACACTGTCTTGGTACACTCAGGATCTCTCTCTCGACTCCTCACACTTTCTCTCGAGATCCCCGTATCATACGCCAAGCTACCTTCGTCTGACGTCACTAATTTTTCTAATCCAATCTCCTCTGACTTCTCAAATAAATGTCACTCCTTATGGGCGTGACTTTGAATTCATGCATCAATAGTTTTTCCTCCTTCCTCCACCTTTTCTCCAATCCGGAAAGCCGTTACAATGTCACTAGCAATATCGTTTACCTCAGCATTAGTCAAACGAAAAATAACTTTGCGCTCACAGGTTTGATTACATCAGCAATTATTAAAAACAGTCACCTCCCGTCAGCCAGAACGGCGCCTCAAATCTTTGTTTGAAAAACAGCGAGTCTGACTAAGCAATCCGCTTGTCCGCGACTAAACAATTCGCTGACTCAGCATTTCAATACCCTAGTGTTTCCTAACCTGATTTGCATTCGTACAACTACCGGCCTCTTACACATGGTCTTTGGTCACTAAAAAAGGTCAAGTAGGGAATGGATGGGTCTTTGTTAAACATCAAGAAGTGAGGCGAATCTCGCACCGTTTGGTGATACGCTGAATTGTAAGCAAAGACTGCCAGAGGGAGCATGATATCCCAGTATATGGGGTTTTCCATAGTAAGGCTTCTTAGAATTTGCACTATTGTCCCATTGACCCACTAACGAGCCCGTTACTTGATGGATGATACGGTGTTGTCGTCCGCTTCTCAACCTTCAGAAGTGTGCAAACTTCTCTCAAAACCTTGTTTACAAATTCACCTCCCCCATCTGTTATGGTTTGTTTTGGAGCTCCATGAATACTGATAAGGTGGGTGACGAAGGCCTGAGCTATTTCCTTTACTTCTTTACTTTTCACTGGCACCGCGACAAGAAACCGTGTGAGCACATAAAGGATCGTAAGTATATATTTGTATCCATCCAAAGAGGTAGGAAATGGTCCAACCACGTCCAAGTGAGCCCTTTCGAATTTCTATAATACATCGGGGAATCTTTGCAAATGGGCCGATGCATCTCTCGAGGGCTTGCACTTCGCACACACATGACAGCGCTTAATAAATGTCTTAACGTCACGATCCATTTTCCTCCAAAACGCGAACTTTCGAAGTCGCTCCAAGGTTACTCTATGACTCCCATGGCCGGAAAGGGGAAGACAATGCGCGAGGTGTAACGCAGTTTCTATAAAACAATCTGGTACAACTACCCTGTACTGTTTCTGGTCATAGACATTTGTGACATCGGGTATTAGAGAAAAATCTGATAGCGGAAATTTTTATGTAGGTGGTTCCGCTGTTTCTCCGCGTAGGTACTGCTTTATGTTACCCCAAGGTAGGTATTCATCTTGTTTCCTTCTAATTTCATTTGGGTCCCATCGGATGATTGCGACCTGAGCTTGTGCATTCCTTTCCTTTTCCTCTGTTATGTGTGATACTATACAAGTGTCAGTGGGATGGTCTGCCTCTCTTATTCTGGATAAGGCATCAGCCACAACATTTTCCCTGCCTGGTATATATTAAATTGCTAAATCAAAGTCAGCCATCGCCATCTGCTATTGTAACACGCGCGTACTCGATCCTGAGTATCCGAAAATCCACTGTAATGGTCTGTGATCGCTTACCACAGTTACAGGAAATCCTAATATAAGTGGTCTGTTCACTGTCAATCCATAGTACACCTCGAGTGCTTCCGTTTCCACTGCCGAGTATTTTCTTTCAGTTTCATTGAGTGTGCGGCTGAAAAATGAAATTGGTAGCCTTAGTCCATTCTCATCAGGCTGTTGTAGTACACCTCCGATCGCAAAATCACTCGCATCTGTGTTGAGAACGAAGATCTTTGTGAAATCGGGATATGAAAGAATTACATCCTGTGTGAGGATATTTTTTAGTTTTTGGAAAGCCTCATCTGCTTCATTTGTCCACTTTAGTGTAATTTTGGTGTTACAATTGTGGCGTGGCCCTTTCATCATAACTGTGAGAGGTTTTGCAATTTGCGCGAAGTCACGAAGAAATTTTCTGTAATAATTTGAGAGGCCCATGAATTGTTGCAATTCATTTAACTTAACTGATTTCGGAAAGTTCCTAATGGCCGCTATCTTCTCTGCCTAGGGTCGTATGCCCTCCTTTGATATCACATGTCCTAGGTTGTTTATTTAATTCTTAAAGAAATCACATTTTTCCAATTTTAGGGACAAGTTTACCGACTCTGTCCTAGCCAACACGTCCTCTAAGTTTTGTAGATGTTCTTCCCAAGAGGATCCGAAGATAACGACATCATCCATGTAAACAAACGCTGTTCTACCTATTAACCCCGTTAATGTCATGTTCATCACCCTCTGAAAACATGAGGGGACGTCTTTTAATCCGAATGGCAAGGTACAGTATTCATAATGCCCGTCTGGTGTAATAAAAGCTGTTTTCTCTCTACTATTCGGTGCCAGGGGAATTTGATGATAACCCTGCCTTAGATCTATACATGAGAATATTGTGCTTTTCCCAAGACTCCTTAAGAGCAAGTTGGGTAGCGGGAACCTGTCATTTTCGATTACCTTATTCAACCCTCGAAAATCTAAACACAATCTTAGGAATCCGTCTTTCTTTACAACTGGTACTAGGGGGCTGTTGTAGGGTGATTTAGAAGGTTGTATGATACCCTTCCTACACATATCCTTCATTTGAGCTTTCACTTCCTCTTGGTGGTTCATAGGAATGAGATATGGACGCTTGAAAATAGGTGGTCCGGTACACCGTATTTCATGGAAGAAATAAAGAGTGACCGTTAGAGGTTGGTCTTTGAGGGAGAATACTTGTTCACACTTTGTCACTAGCGCCCTCAACACCTTGTTCTCTCTACTATTTTGTTTTGTAAATTTTGAATTAACAACACCAATAAATTTCCTTATAAGAGAGTCCCTTGATATGAACCCTACAACTTGTTCCTTTGAATTTAATCTTCTAACTTGTTTACCCAAATCCTGTTCACATTTCTCCTCTCGAGCTTGGTCAATTTGCACTTCCCCCAATAGGTTTACATCGCCTACAGGGAAATCAGGCATTAGTTCGATTTCTCTTGGTTGAAAGTGGACGTAAGGGGCCTTGAACCAAAAATATCCTTGGGCGTTTTGTTGAAGTTCTACTATTCCGCTGGTTAAGATTTCGCCACCCTCTGCTCTCTCCCAGGGCACAAATTCTGCACTGACTTTTTGGGGCATCATTCCTATTCTCTTGTTTGTAACCACCAGACCGACCGTCCCGCACGAGAATCCATCTAAACTCTTGGTATCGATAAAACGAACGAGCAATGTGCCTATGTGTGGCTCTACTCTCCCCTTTGTGCTTGTTTCATATGGGTTGGGGTTTGAAGACGTATCTGCTCTAGGTTTTTCTTCACGTTGTAACAGCGTTTTGTTGCCTCCTTCATGTGAGGTATTCATATAACTGTTCTCACACCAATTTATCGAGACACGCTTCTCTTTCTCAAGGTCTTTATCATGTCCCTGACTACAGGATATGAGTTCCGCGGGCACCCTCTCATCTCGTATATATATCTCTAGTGGTGTTATTCTCAGTCTCACTTGGTCCTTTAAAGCGAAGTCCATGCCTAGAATTAAGTCCACCGGAAGTTTGGTTTCATTCACGACAAGAAAGTCATGTTTAATCTTAATAGATGGAAAGGTTAATATGAGCAATACGGATTCCGCGTGACGTAGTTGAGACCCATTCACTGTTCGTAACACGACCCCTCCTTCTCCATAGTGGCTCAGTTTAGCTGGAGCCACTGCTACCTCTTGCACTAAGGATACCTCCGTACCTGTATCTAACATAATCTTCCGTGCCTCACCATCAACTCCTGCATTCAGTGTAATAAGGCCTTTCCCTTGCGCTTGGTTTGTTTGTGCAACTTGTATCAGCAGGGTTGAATTCCCTCGGTTTCCTTTCTCTGTTGTTACTGGCTTCTTCTCTATTTCGTCTATTAATTTCTCCTCTTTTAATGGTCTCGTCTCCACATCTTTTGGAACTTCCTGTGACCTCCCCCGTTTTTTGAGACGTTATATCTCTGGGTTGTCCTACCTTGCATTAACATCCAGTTTCTCTTGCCTGCCTCTCCTATCGAAGGGCAGTTTGCTCTGACATGTCCCCACCTCCAACACTTTAGGCATTGAGTGTCTAAATGTGGTTGTTACTGCTACCTAGGGATGTCCGCTGTATACGCCCCCGCTAGGTATGCTTCACCTCTGAACCAGCATCTCTCATTAGAATGGCCGGTAAGGCGGCACACTTCGCAGTAGGGCATGAACCTCCTTCTTTTTTTCTCTCTCTCTCCTGAACTGTGATCTAGTTCCCTTTTCGTACTCCTACCAGAGCCGAGCCCATGTGCTCTGCTGGCCATGGTTCTTCCATCATACTTTCTCTCAATCTTTCGCTTCCCCGGAACTTCAAGTCGAGACCTAGTATTAACAACAGTGTCTTCGGCGGTCATCATGTTAACTTTTAGGGCTGACGATTCCCTTAAAATATCTCTCCTACTTAGTCTGAGTTCTGGGTGACTTGTAACATTTCTGAGTGCCCTTGTCATTAATTCAAATTAATTATCAGGAGATATTAAGGATGCCACATACCGAGCAGGTGCCTCTTTCATGGGGTCACGATCTATGATTTGGGATACTAGAGGTTGTAATCGAATATTAAAGCCCTCTAGAAGCTCGCCCGCGAATCGCTTTGCTCTTTCTAGCTCACCGAATAACTCATCACTCGAGGTTCATTGGGGTTAGAAACTTAAAAACGTATTCTTAAACCCGTCTCAAGTATATGGAAAACTGTTTCTACACATGTTGATAGCTTTTACCGTGGTTGATCCGGGTAAGGTCTTTGAAATAACGATCCTTATGCACCCTACATCTGTCCAGTCGGCTGATTGGCATCATGCGTATCGATGCGTGTGCATCTGGGCAAACAGTATATTTTGGATGTTGATCCATTCCCAGCGCAATGAAATATGGCAGATCATCAACTCTCTCAAATTTATCCTTATCTCATTTATATAATTGGTCGAATAACGTTTTGCAGGTGATATCTAAATCACCCTCCATGTTTTTTTACCCTTTTTGATATTCCGGTGCATGTGACTC
This sequence comes from Oratosquilla oratoria, assembly GCF_046742065.1. NCBI lineage: Eukaryota > Metazoa > Arthropoda > Malacostraca > Stomatopoda > Squillidae > Oratosquilla > Oratosquilla oratoria. The sequence goes on along the minus strand of NC_134781.1, from coordinate 41,927,244 downwards.
GTTACGATAAGAGCATCACTAATTAACTCCATATTGGGGTCGAAAGTGCCCTCATCTTTTTTCACTCGTTCTACGTCGTTGTTGAATTCAGCCATTTGGCTAATTCAGTTGTCTCACTTTAAGATTTATTTACTTAACTTCTAATGTTCATCACTTTATATATATTATAACTTCTATGTCACTTATACACACATATCACTTATTTTTATCACTTTATATATATTATAACTTCTATGTCACTTATACACACGTATCACTTATTCTTATATACTACAAACAGCAATAATGTCGGTCTCTCCCGTGTATAAGTATTTATGTGTGTGATTTGTGCTGTATACCGGCCAGGTATCCCACCGCTAGCCACCACTGTTACGCTTCTCCTGTTCCCTGGGAGATAGTGAACATAGGGTAATACTAGGGGAAGAGCACAAACCAGCTGTAGACGTTTCTTTGTTTATCAAATGTGCTAGAGTGCGTGTATAATGTTGTGGGAGTTCACTGTTGCTACTTGCCTTATGTGACCTGATCCTAGGACAGCTGTCTCAAGACTGTCTTCCTACTCTATTCAATTTAGTATACCACGGTACTGCTAAGCCCCTCCCTCTGGTGATAATATGATTGGCCCTAGAATCAATATTAAAACACATTTGACCAATCATATTGCAGTAAAGGGACGCTGATGTCGTCAGAGGGCTGTCAACAGGGCCTTTTAGAAAAAAGCCTAACCTAGTAAAAATTAATTTTGTATTGGTTTGCTCTGCTCGAGAAGGGTCCACCCAGGGTCCACCCATGCTATGCTAGTGTGTCCTAAGCAGTGAAAATCAGTTTCTCACAAAGAGCGTTCCACCTCTTCCACTCCCGCCACTGCCGTGAGCGAGTGGCGCTCCGTGGGATCCCGTTTGTCGAGCCCGCGTTCGGTAAGCGGGTGCCCTGCGGAGCAACCGCTGGCTCTAGCCAATCGTTTTGCTCTGCTGGAGGATGAAGTGGCTGAAAATCAGGAGTTCTTGATGGTGGGGGACTCCATGGTGCGAGGCTATGACGACATCCTGCAGCGGAAGACTAAACGACGTTGCAAGCTTGTATGTCAACCGGGCCGTGGGATCGCCGATTGTACCCAGACCATCAGGGAGCAAAGGCGGACGAACACGGTTACGATTGTTCATACGGAAAGTAACGATGTGGGTAGGGTGAGATCAGAGGAACTTGTTCGGAATTACAAGGTCCTTCTTCAGGAGATAAAGGAGCGTTGGAGCCGTCACGTAGTTTGTGGAATCCTTCCGAGGATCTACGCTGGCTTGTTTTGGAACAGTAGAGTTATAGGGATCAATGAGAGGATATCATGATTGTGCACGCAACTGGAATACCACTTCCTTGATCCTTGGTATCTCTTTTTCCTTGTGTCATGATCTTTATGCTTCTGATGGGATCCACCTTACACGCAGAGGTAAAAATATTCTTACAAACTCATTGTGGGATTTTGTAATGAACTAGTTCCTTTTTGGGGGGCAGAAACTAAAAGGGAAGGGGAAATAGAGTGTATTGGTGAAAACGGAGCAAGGTATAGCAATAATGTAGAGCAATATATCACTGTAGGAGAAAATATCACGATGAGATATAATGATAATGGAGGATAAAATATCACGATTGCATGTAATGATAGTGGAGGACAAAATATAACGGTGGACAGAATATCATTTTAGGAAGGCATGCCGGACAGAGTGTCAATGAACGACGGGTGGCCGGTGTGGAACGTGGTGACGTAGGGGCGCAAGGTATACATAAGAGATAGGATGAGGCATTGAAAAAGTGGATAGTGAAAAAGATCTCGGCGTAATTATCAGTAACGACCTCAAATCATCCAAGCAGTGTATTTCAGTCTCTGAGAAAGCAAATAAGATTCTAGGACTGATTGCGCGATCTTTTGATTTCAAAAGTCCATCACTCATTAACAAGCTATAGAAATCGTTAGTTCGTCCACATTTGGAATATGCTGTTTCTGTATGGTCACCGAATCTCATTAAAGACAATGACAGACTGGAAAAAGTACAACGGCGAGCCACAAAATTGATTCCAAATATCAAAAATAAATCATACGAAAATCGATTAAAACATATGAATCTGTTTTCCCTAAAAAAGCGTAGACTCAGAGGTGACTTAATACAGGTCTTTAAGATTTTAAAGGGAATTGACAACATCAAAAGTGACAAAATTCTCACATTGAATGAGAATCAGACAAGAAACAATGGTCTCAAACTGTCCGGAAATAGATTCAATTTGGAAGTAGGTAGAAACAAATTTGCCAACCGTGTAGTTAATGAATGGAATAAACTTCCTGCACAGGTAGTGCAATGTAGTTCAGTTCGAAGCTTTAAGAATCATTTAGATAAATACCTAAGCAAGATGCTGTAATGATTATAACTTATTTTATATTATTTGTTTTTGTTTTGTTATAATTTGTCTGTCTGATTTTCATTTATTATTAGTTACATGTCAATTTATTATTATTTACTATTTACCTGTTTGTTTATTATTTAACTATACCTATGCATTTATTTATGTATTTTATTTGTTATTTACATTATTATAGTTTTTATTTATTATTTTATTATTATTATGATTTTTTTTTTTTTTTTCATCCGACCTAGATATGGACCAAAAGGTCTCCTGTCGACATGCTCCGCCTTTGTAATCCTTTGTAATCCTTTGAATGTCAATGAAGGACCAAATGTCAATATAGAGCAAAGTGTCAATAAAGAACATAATTATAATGTAAGGCATGGTGTTGAAACACAAAACGTGCCAACAAGAAGTAATTGCGAGTTTCTTAATGCCATGTACTTTAATGGTCGTAGCATTAGGAATAAATTCTAAGAAATACAGGCGTATGTCAAAAACGAAAATCTCGATATGATAGGAATAAGCGAGACATGGTTAAATGGTGGAGAGTTTGAAGCTGAATTTATTGCGATATTTAAACACTTTCATCAGGATAGAAACCACAAGAAAGGTGGGGGTGTTCTGTTGTATGTTAAAAGCAATACCCATGCCTGTGTTTTAGAGAAAGTGAAACAGGATGAACATGATAGTTTGTGGCAGTAACGTGCACAGATATTGCAAGGGGCAGGTGCTTTGGGCTGGAAATTGGGCACTTCACTCTTTTGTATTATTCGTGTGTGTGTATGTGTGTGTGTGTGTAAACTCTGTGCAACACCATTTTCTACATTATAATTTCTGAATGGTAAGAAATTGGAAAAAGCCTATGAGAAATAAATTTTCATTCATTTTTAAATATTTTTGTGAAGGGCATTTTTGGGGCACAGGGCAAAGGGGCAGGTGCTCGGGCATCCCCAGGACCCCCCCCCCCCTCTGCACGGGCCTGATTTGTAGGTAGAATTAACTCAAACAAATGCACAAAAAATAAATGTAGGTGTAATATATAGGCCAAAAACATTATCATTAGCAGACAAAAAGCTATTGTTTCAAGAACTATCTAGTTTCTGCAACCGGGACTTATTGATAATGGGTGATTTCAGTTTTACTGATATTGATTGGATGACCCTTGAACATGGCCATAGGTGGTCGCTTTATATATTTTCTCTGAGACAATTACTTAGTTCAGCATGTAAAAGAGTCCACAAAACATGGAAATTTACTCGATCTATTAATCACTAGCCGTGAAAGCATGATAACCGATATAGAAGTTGGTGAAACTATTGCAAGTAGCGATCACAACTTAGATTCAAACTGCTAAAACATTTCAGAATAGATACTTGTGTTTTTAAATACCCGATTTCAGTAAAGCTCAGTTCATATGACTACGCCAGGAGCTGCAGCTTACAGATTGGGAGACAAAATTAAGCGAAAGACCTGTAGACTAGATATGGGAAATATTTCAAAATACGCTTACTAAGATGATTTATATTTACATCCCATTTAAGGACAGACTTCCCCCAAATCAGGCTTGCCCAAAATGGCTCGACAAAGAAACTGAAAAAGTATTACTTAAAATAGACAGGCTTATAAGAAATATAAGTGCTCGGGTGCACCTAATGACTATCATAGTTATGTAATAATACAGAGAGCTTTAAAAAAGACAATTAGAGATAGAAAACGACAATACGAAATGAATATCGCTGATAAATCCAAAGAGAATCCCAAAAAATGCTTTAGTTTCATTAGAGATAAAAAGGTTATTAGGAATCACATTGGCCCACTATTGTCTGCTGACGGTCAACTTGAATATTCAAATGAAGGAATGTGTGATATTTTAAACAACTATTTTTAGCTCAGTATTCGTAAACGAAACACCTCAAAGTGAACTCCAAACAGAAACCCGTGAAAAGTCTAGGGTGAACTTACTACGGTAAATATAGCAAAAGAAAAAATGAAAAGGTGTATAGAAAAACTCAAAGTTAATAAAACACCAGGGCCTGACGGTTGGCATCCAAGAATCTTAAAGGAAATGAAAAATGAGATTGTTGTTCCATTAGAAATTATTTTCAAGAAATCCATCATATCCAGAGATGTCCCAAGAGAATGGAAGCTAGTTAACGTTACTTCTATATTCAAAAAAGGTGACAAAAAGAAACCAAATAACTACAGGCCTATAAGCTTGAATTCAATCGTAGAAAATATGATGGAAACTATCATCAGAGATACTATCGAACATCATTTAGAAAGTAACTGTTTGATAAATGATAGCCAGCATGGATTCAGACGGAAACATTCTTGCGTAACTTACTCGAATTCTGCAACACGGTCATTTCGAATTGTGACAAAAGAAGCAATATAGATTTAATATATCTAGTCTTTGCAAAAGCTTTTGATACCGTCCCCCACGAAAGACTACTTACTAAATTAGCTTCACACGGAATGAGTGGTAGCATATTAAGTTGGACTAGTAATTGGTTGAATGATCGAAATCAGAGAATTGTTCTAAATGACAAAACTTCTAGATGAAAAAATGTTACGAGTGGAGTTCCTCAGGGTTCCATTCTTGGGCGACTTCTATTCATAGTATATATAAATGATATATACCAGTTAGATATCCAAGAATATTTAGATAAACTACAGCAATGGTCTGAAAAGTGGCTAATGAAATTTAAAACGAATAAATGCAAGGTTATGCACATAGGTAAAAATAACAGTAAATACGATTACAAGTTATTTGGAAATTCGTTAACAAAAGTGAATAGTGAAAAGGATCTCGGTGTAATTATCAGTAACGATCTCAAATCATTCAAGCAGTGTATTTCAGCCTCTGAGAAAGCAAATGAGATTCTATGGCTTATTGTGCTTGATTTTAATTTAATATTAGATGAGAATAATATGTTCATGTTGATTTATTCACTTTCGAGGAAGCGAGGTCCTCAGACGTGTTCGCCTGGAGAGTGTGGCGTGTCCACTGCCTACTGCGTGATATTAGCGGCATCAAGCATTAGGGTACGCTGTTTTTCGGCGGGCACTTTTCCAATCGTTAAATTGCGAGAGGAATGCGACGCAACGTCTTGGCAGAAGTTGAGGCATTTTTAATAGTTTTGTGAGGTTGTTACTAGTTGCAAGAAAGGGACACATGATCCTAACTAGCTTAATTAAAACTAGCCTAGATGAGAAGTGGCAAGCACGCGGAGGGGGGAGGGTAATACGCAGTAGACCCTCCAACCAAAACAATTGAGAAACAAAATCAAGTGGTAATACATAGGTAGAATATACCAATCCTAATCACAAAGTACAAGGATACAAATTTGTAATAAGGTGAATTAGTTAAATTAATTGAGAAGTTGAAACATTTCAGTCTTAACATTATAACATCTGTGGTGACTTCGATCATGAGCATACGGAGACATCTTGGAAGTCGAGGGGGTGAGAGATTCCTGAGTAATAGAAGATACTTAAACTCGATAAGGCATTGTAACCAATTAGCACTAAACTCTCACGACAGTTGCTGAGGAGAAGGGGGAGCAAAATACTAAGAAGTAGTTACTGGAGGCCTTAAGACTTCCAGCATTGCCATAGAGCGAAGGAAAAGTAATAGCCGAAGGAGTTGAAAAGAGACGAAAGAAAATGGGAAGCACTAGGCAGTGTTACAGCGCCAAAGTTGTGAAATTTATCATTATTACTTTTTTTTCGCATCCGACCTAGATATGGACCAAAAGGTCTCCTGTCGGCATGCTTCTCCTTTGAATATTTTGTTGTTGTTGTCAACGGAATGTCAAAAAAGGTTTTGTGATTTCTCATGTATAGAACATCACTGATATATAATCAATCCGTGTCCATACTATATTCTGCTTTTGCGTCTTCTTTGTTGCAATGTCATGTAGTGCAGCTTGATAAGCTTCTTCTCTAGTGGGGCTTTACCACTGGCAAATCTTCAGAGATCTTTAAACAACGATAAAATCTTTTACATTCACACAGATTACATTATATATCTATGAAACAAATAATAAATGTATATTGAAATCATCCCTCAAATCAGAATGTACACTACTACGTACAATTTGAAATAATATGATAAATCAAAATTGGGAGGTGTACGCTGGAAGTCTATGTGGAGTTGAATTAGCACTGTCCTAAGATTAGTTCCATAAGCTACAAGGCTTCCAAAACTAATACTAATACCGCTTATTATCAGATAAGAAATTACAAAGCTTTCAGGTTCTACATGAAATGCGGATGATGGGTGTTACATAACACAAGACGCAGAAAGTAGAAACAATGCATGGCTTTGCTAGGCTTTACTCACCCTAAGATTTTCAAAAAATTATTGACCTGGACCCTAATATGCTCTAGCGAATTAAGTAAGTCAGTGAGAGAGCCACGGCCTGATGACCGTGTCTAAAGTTGGAAAGGAAGGACAGTGTGTAATGAAGAGGTCGATACCCCTTATGCATTCATTGAGAGTAGGTAAGTTAGCTAGTCTATTTTCTTTTTTCTTGTTTGGTTCCACTGCACGTTATTTAGCTATCATACGAACATAAGAATGAAGAAGACTGCAAGAGACTATAAGGCCTACACTAGGCATTTCCAAGTCCATAACCACCGATGGTTTCAGTGCTTGCTACATGGTTACTAAGTCTATTCCATTCGTTTACCACCCTATTATTAAACCAATTCTTGCCCATTTCCTTCTTAAATCTCAATTTCTCCAATTTAAATCCATTACTGCGAGTCCTGCCCTGTTGTCTTAATATGATGACCTTGTTTGCGTCACTCCTGTTAAAGCCTTTGATCCACTTCAACACCTCTATTTGATCACCCAGCATTCTGCGTCTTTCCAGAGAGTGTAAGGTGCCTAAGCCTCTCTTCGTAAAGTAAATTTCTGAGGCCATGTATCATTTTGGTCATTCTCCTCTGTACTGATTCTAGTGAACTGATGTTCATTCTTTAAGACGGAGACCAAAACTATACCGCATAGTCAAGGATGGTGTAAAAGGGCGGTAGATAGAGGTAGACATTTAAGGTAGATCAGAGTAGATCGAGAGGTAGATGGAGAACGAATTCTAATCCAGGGTCAGTTGTTATGAAAACTTGTGAGGCAACGGCCGACGGCCGACAGGCCAAGGATAGCTGAGTCAGACAAGCACAACTTAAATACTTTTGGCCAGATATGAAGAAATCTATATATGATTATATAGAAAATTGCTTAAATTGTGTTAGAGTAAAAGGAAATACACCAAAACCTGCTCCTATACTTACCTATCCCATCCCACAAAAACCTTGGGAAAGAGTTCACCTGGACACATTAGAGCTACCTATGTCTGAGAATGGATATAAATATGTATTTGTTGCTATTGATTATTTTTCAAGAGTTTGTATTTTACAACCCATTCCAAATAAGAGAGCTGAAACTATTGCTTCAGTAATCTATGATCAGATAATCTGTAATTTCACTACACCTAAGACTCTAATTTCAGATAATGGAACTGAATTTAATAACAAAATCTTGGAAAAATTATGTAGTTTATTTAAGATGAAAAAAGTCAATATCTTAGTGAATCATCCACAAAGTAATGGGTTAGTAGAAAGGTTAAATAAGAAAATAATTACATGTCTTAGAAGCATGATAAGTCCTCATAGTATAACATAGGACACTTGGATTCCTTGTGTTAAGTGTACCTTGAATAATCAAATCAATGTAGCAACAGGTAATACACCTCATTTTATCATTTTTGGGGAAGACAAAACTCTTCCATATGAAATTTTGACTGCAGACCAGAAACCTGTGTATAATATAGATGATTATATACTGAATAGAATAAGTACTTTTCAAAATATTCACCAAAGAGTTAGGAAACATATGCAGGAATATTCACAAGAGATGAAGAAACAACAACAGTGTGTTAATGGAGCGGTGAGTGATATGATTATGAATATGTTTCCGGAGGCTGGTATTTGGTGGTTGTGGAGGAAGAGAAGAGAGTATCTGTGCGTGATAAAGGTCTTTGGGTGTTGTTTTAATGTTTCTTGGTGTGTGTGGGTGTTCTGCTATGTAGTGTAGCGGTTGTAATGTGTTTGTGGTGGCTGCGGCAAGTGTTTGTGTACCTCTCATGTTGAGGTGGTCCTTGACTTTGAGGACTTTTGTTTCATGGTGTAAATGGTCTGTAGGTGTTGTATTTGTGCAGCCTGTAATTGTTTTTAGGGCTTTGTTTTGTATGATTTGAAGGGTGTTGTGGTGAGTCTCACTGAGATTAGGAGCCCATGCAGGACTCGCATAATTCAACACTGAGCGTATGCATTGTTTGTATATTGTTATTTTAGTTTCTTTGTTTTGTCCAAATGTTGTTCCAGTGATTGACTTAAGTGCGTTAAGTCTGGGTGTGCATTTGTTTTTTATGTTTGTGATGTGTTGTTTGAAAGACATGGATGTATCGTATGTTACACCAAGAATTTTCGGTGTGTTTGTGTGTGGTATTAGAGTGTTGTTGATGTAGAGATGAGGTATGTATTTGTGTTCTTTTGTCCAGTTGGTGAGAAGTGTTGCTGTAGATTTTGTTGGAGCTATTTTGAGTCTGTTTGTGATGAACCATGTGTTGAGTGTGTCAAGGTATGGTTGGATTATTTCTGCAGCTTTGTCATACACATATCCCACACCAAGCCCTCTACACTCCCTCCTCTCCTGATATCACCTTTTGCTCCCCCTGCCTAACCCCAACAACATCATGGAGAGTGGTCGGAACCCTTGGCTCTGACCATCTTCCAATCATCATCACCACCAAAACAAGATGCACCCCAGTCAGCCACAGACACACTTACACCAATTACAAGAGAGCTAACTGGGAACTGTGTTCTTAGGGAACCTTGTAATTTATTTTGATTTATGCCTTATAAAGTTTACATGCATGTTATTTACTTTTAATCTGCTTGAATTATTTTGTGCATTTTTGAGGGTTGCTTGTTTCTTTAAAATATAGTAGGTTAGCTTATTAGAATGAATCTCAAGTATATATTAGCAAGCCCTGTAAGAGGGAAATAAGAAGTTGGTCGGGACGACCAACGGTAGCTGCCGAGCCCTGTAAGAGGCCGGTAGATAGAGGTAGACATTTAAGGTAGATCAGAGTAGATCGAGAGGTAGATGGAGAACGAATGCTAATCCAGGGTCAGTTGTTATGAAAACTTGTGAGGCAACGGCCGACGGCCGACAGGCCGAGGATAACTGAGTCAGACTCGCGCCTTGTATATATTTAAAAGTGTGGAGTGTCGCCTGGTGTGTAATATTGTTTTGACTATTGGAACTGTGAGCGGACGAGCCATTTTTGTTACGACATAATGCTTACATTATGACATAGTTTAGAAGAGTATAACAGCCTCTCCAATTGGGGGAAAAGGTGGAGGAGAAAAATCATTGGTGCAGAAAGGAGAAGACACGCCCTTAAGGTGTGGCACTTGTTTGAGAAGTAAAAGACTATTGGATGAATGAAAAAGTGATGTCAGAACGAAGGTGGCTTGGCGTGATGTAGAGAGTTCCGGCTGGGATTCCCGGGGTGTAATGATTTAGACCAACAAGCTTCAGAGAAAAACTACACCCTATTTTATTCACCCCCAAGAAGACCAAGGCATGGGGCCTTAGAACAAATTCTAGAGAGAATAGAAACGCTTTGAGAGGAGACGACGGACGCGGGGGGTGACAGATGGGTCTAATTAACGTTATACTGTAGATAGGTTTTGATAAGCACTTCTATTCGTAACCGTCCTAGCAATGAAACTTATTGTTCTATTAGCTTTATTCATGCTGCTAATGCATTGTTTCCTGGATTTAAGGTCAGGACTCACTAGGACGGACTCCCAAATCTCTCTCGCACTCAACTTTCTCTAAAATTGTATTATCTAAGTTATACCTGTTTTTGGGGCCGTGTAGCGCTACATTTAACACGCTGCACTTTGAGGTATTGAAGTCCACTTGCCATTTCACTGACCATGTGAACAACTTGGTAAGATCATCCTGCAGGATCTCGGCGTCATCTCCTGACCAAATTAGGCGTCCTATTTTAGTGTCGTCCGCAAACTTACTAACATCACTATTAATGCTATTGTTCAAATCATTCATAAGAGACCCAAAACCGAGCCCTGGGGAACTCCACTAGAAACACTCCCCCTTTTGGATTTTACATCATTTATGGTGACCCGCTGTTTTCTGTCACTGATCCAAGCTCTAATCCATTCTAACACTTTTTCTCCTGTGCCATGGGATATGATTTTATTTAGTAGTCTCTGGTGGGGTACCTTGTAGAACGCTTTGCTAAAGTCAAAGTAAATAACATCGTAACTATCATTGTTATCTGACGCCTTATATACGTTAGTGTAAAAAGATAGAAGATTAGTCACACATGACTTACCCTTGGAGAAACCATGCTGTGAGTCACGAATCAAATCATGTCTCTCGATATGATCTCTGAGTCTATTAACTATTATTGATTCAAGCATTTTACTTACAACTGATATCAGACTGATTGGCCTGTAGTTGCATATAGACGATTTATCTCCCTTTGTGAAAACATAAGAACATAAGAATAAAGGAGACTGCAAGAGACCATAATGCCTACACTAGGCAGCTCCGTATCCAACACCACCTGTCATCCCCATCCATAAAGTTGTCCAATCGTTTTTTAAAACAACTGATAGTTTCAGCGCTTACTACATGGTTACTAAGTTTATTCCATTCATCGACAACCCCCCTAGTAAACCAATTCTTGCCTATTTCCCTCTTAAATCTAAATTTGTCCAGCTTATACCCATTACTGCGAGTCCCGCCCTGTTGTTTTATTATGATGACCTTGTTTGCATCACCTTTGTTATAACCTTTGATCCACTTGAACACTTCTATTAGATCACCCCGCACTCTGCGTCTTTCCAGAGAGTGTAAGTTAAGATGCCTAAGCCTCTCTTCGTAAGGCAAATTTCTGAGGCCATGTATTATTTTGGTCATTCTTCTCTGTACTGATTCTATTGAATTTATGTCCATTGTGTAGGACGGAGACCAAAACTGTACCGCATAGTCAAGGATGGGTCTAACTATCGCTAGAGTTTAATAATTACCTCTGCACTTCTATTCGTTACCGTCCTAGCAATGAAACCTAATGCTCTGTTAGCTTTATTTCTGGCGCTAATGCACTGTTTCCTGGTTTTAAGGTCCGGACTCACCAGAACTCCCAAGTCCCTCTCGCACTCAGATTTTTCTAAAAACGTGTTATCTAAGCTGTATCTATTTTCAGGGTTGTGTAGCCCTACGTTTAACACGCTACACTTAGAGATATTGAAGTTCATTTGCCATTTCACCGACCATGTTAACAATTTATTAAGATCATTCTGCAGAATCTCTGCGTCGTCTCCTGACCTAATTAGGCGTCCTATTTTATTGTCGTCCGCAAACTTACTGACATCACTATTTATCCCATCGTCTAAGTCGTCTATGTACATAATGAACAACAAGGGACCCAAAACCGAGCCCTGGAGGACCCCGCTAGTAACATTGCCCCACCTGGATTTTATTCCATTTATGGCGACCCGCTGTTTTCTGTTACTAATCCAAGCATCCATTCTAACACTTTTCCTCCTATGTCATGGGCTTTGATTTTATTTAGTAGTCTCTGGTGTGGCACCTTGTCGAACGCTTTGTTAAAGTCAAGGTAAATAACATCGTAATTATCATTGTTATCTGACGCCTAATATACTTTAGTGTAAAAGGATAGAAGATTAGTCACACATGACTTACCTTTGGTGAAACCATGCTGTGAATCACGAATTAAATTATGTCCTTCAATGTGTTCTCTGAGTCTATTTACTATTATTGATTCAAGCATTTTACCTATAACTGATGTCAAACTGATTGGCCTGTAGTTGCATATAGACGATCTATCTCCCTTCTTAAAAACAGGAACAACGTTTGCCTGCCTCCAAGCAGTTGGCACAAAACCAGTGTCTACCGATTTATTGAATATTTCAGTTAACTGGTCGCAGATTTCAAATTTACACTCCTTAAGCATTCTTGGAAAAATTTCGTATGGACCCGGAGATTTTGTAGCTTTAAGTCTTTCAATCTGCTTGACTACTTCTTTACTAATGCTGATATTAGATAGACTACTTTCTTCATCTCCTCTGAAAATCGGATCGCAGTCAAGTACTTTATCTAACCTCTCATTAGTAAACACCGATAGAAAATAATTGTTAAACTCCTCACTCATTTTTCCTCCGATTCTATCATGACATTTTCATCGTTTTTAATTGGTCCTATTCTCTCTTTATTTTTTGTTCTATAGAGGTGAAAGAAACCCTTTGGGTTGGATTTTGCTTGACTGGCAACCTTTATTTCATAACTACGTTTCGCTGTACGTGTATTCCTTTTAACCAGCTTTGCCATTTCGTTATATCTTGATCTAAGGTGTGATTCCCCGTTTTTTATTTTTACGTAAAGTCCCCTTTTCATTCCGATCTTATGTTTCAATCTGTCCGTCATCCATTTGGGAGTATTACTATTTTTCCGTATTGACTTTAGGGGGATAAATGTGTTTTGTGCATTAATAATTAGATAAGATAGATTGCTATGCATTTCTTTCAAATCGCTGACCTGACTGTTTAGCCCTCGCCCCCAAATGACCTGAGCCAAGGTATGCATATTACCCTCCGTGACCCGAGCCCTAGACCTGACCTGACTCCCAGTAACGCACCGAGACCCAACAATGTTCAAAGCGTCCGCATGACATTTCGTATTCAATTTCAAATAGGTTTTTATATTGTCAAAGTTTGCTTTCCTGAAGTCTGGTACTTGAACGTTATTCGTACTTTTTAATTTTTCCCAAATAACATTAAACCTTATTTCTTGATGATCGCTAGAGCCTAGACTATCTCCCACTATTACGATGCTAATTTGGTGCCTGCCCCCAAGTAATAAGCACAAAACCAGTGTCTACCGATTCATTAAATATTTCAGTTAACTGGTCGCAGATTTCAAATTTACACTCTTTAAACACTCGGAAATTTTTGTCTAGACCCGGGGTTTGACTACTTCTACCTTACTAATGATGATATTTGATAGTCTACTTCCTTCATTCCCACTGTAAATAAGGTCACAGTCAGGTACCTTATCTAACCTCTCCTTAATAAACATCGATTCTATCATGACATTTTCGTCGTTTTTAATTGGGCGTATTCCTTTCCTTATTTTTTGTTCTGTAAATATGAAAGAAACCCTTTGGGTTGGATCTAGCTTGACTGACAACCTTAATTTCACAGTTACGTTTCGCTGTACGCGTGCTCTTTTTAACCATTCCAGCCATAACGTTATATCTGGATCTAAGTTGTGTTTCCCCCCCCCCTTTTTTTTTTTCTTTCTTTCGTAAAGTCCTCTTTTCATTCCGATATCAAATATCAGCCTATCCGTCATCCATTTGGAAGTATTAATATTCTACCGTACTGACTTGAAGGGAATAAATTAATTTTGTGCATATAGAATTAAAGCTGTTAGGTTCCTGTACATTTCAACCAAGTATCTGACCGGGCTGTTGACCTCGCGCTTGTAAGTGACCTGACCTAAGGTACGCATATTACCCTTAGTATCCGACTCCTGACCGTGATTATGATGTCCGGACTGACCGTGTATCTTAGGCCATGGGGCAAAATCAGTATGGGGTTTAGTTTTTGAGTTCGTGGTGACTTTCAAGGGGCAAGAGAATATTACTTGATTTAGGTCTGTAGTAGTCAGGACTGCCAGAAAATGCAAAGTTCCCGCAAAAAAGGCGCTCCTTAATTAGTAATTAGCCGCTAATTAACGCCATGTTAGTAAATAGTGAAAACGCCTTAAAAACAAGCAAAAATTATATAGAAGCAATGTATAACATCTTAAAGTAACTGAAGATATGTTATTACAGCTGATATAAAATTATGTAATAGGGAAGTAAAAGGTTGCCCCCTAGTGGTGATGTTAGGAATGATAAAGTGAATTTTCCTATTACCGACCTTGGTATACTATGACTAACAATCTTTCAAATTCCACAGACTTTGAAGCAAGGTGGACATCATAATATGATAACTCATAGGTATGCTCTCTGAAAATGCCCCTGGACAAAATTATGGTGTGCCAAAATCACCATATGCTCATTCATCATTATCTGATTCTGAATCAGAATCAGATTCTGAATCAGATGTGCTCTCACTTTCTAATTTCCTGTTGGTAAAAATCTCAGGCAGACATCTGCACAAGTCAGTGCATGGCAAATTAATTTTGCTGCAAGAGCATGCACTCTTACAACCACCCTTCTGGCATTTGCAGTGCACTATTTTCAGTACGCTGGGTGGAGCTGGGTCACCTGACATCCAGTCAAAGAAAAGAGTGTCACCCTCAATCTTCCACCCATGACCATCTGGAGATGGAGCATTGATATATGACAGAAGGGCTCTACGATGAATGGCTGCCTGATGGTTGGCCCTTTTAACATGGTGTAGGAGGCAATCCTGATTTGAAGGCAGCAACTGAGAATCTGATCTGCATGTTAGCCGGAACAGATTATACCTGGCAACATTCACCTGTGAACATTGTTTCTGGCCATACATTTAGGAAACAAATTTCTCAATGGTTGGCAAAACAGACTCTGGAGTCTCCCACCCTGTGCCCAGTTGAGCAAATAAATTAACAAAGTCATCTGACTTCATCATCAGGTCCAGGGGTTTGCCCTTTCCTATGAATGCACTCACAGAGTCACGCCCAGTGAATGTGTGGAAGCCAAGAAGTGCTCTGCACTTTTCTTCCCCAAATGTTTTGGTAAGCTTGGAGATATTTATGATTCGATGGTTATCTCCAGAACCAGTGAGGAAAAGCAAGTCAGAGGCTGGAATTTCATGAGCTGCTGTCTTTGACAGCAAAAAGACATCTGTGTCTGGACTCTTGATAACAACTGTTGTGCTATCCCTGGCAGCATGACCTGCATGTAATAGTAATCTGGTGTCAGCTTCCTCGTGGTCTGAGAAAAGGTCAGGTACTTCATTCACAACTACCTTGGCATCCTCCACAGACACTGAGTGACACTGATCCTTGTGTGATATCACAAGTGCAATGTGACCCAAAACCTGAGGATCACATTTCACCCAACATTCATAAAGAAATTCAATTAGATTTTCCTTAATGGACCCCTCAGACAAGAACTTTTTGAATTGCTTTGGCATTTTCTGCTCAGGCCTGCTGCTTTTAATTACCTGGGTGCCACTGATTCCCCTTCGTTCACGATTACATTTTTTTGCTGTGTGAGGGATAGCGATCACATACAAAATCCACCCTACTACATCCATACTTTTTGGTCATGCCAACTAATTCACGCAAAAGCTTGTCTGCCAACTGACCAAATGTGACAGGGATGTTCTGTGCTTGCTGAATGAAGGCCATTCTATCAATAATCAAAGCTGACCCCGAAGGTACCTCTGGCACACATGTTACCATTACTATTTCCCAAGGACAATGGCACTTGTGTCAGGGAATAACCCAAGAGATTCTTCAAATCAACCTCCTTTCTTTTGCCAATGATTAGAAGGCGATTGAACATTTCATCGCTTGCCTTAAGTAAAACAGTCTCAGACTGAACCTTTGTTTTTGAGGTATTCAAAACTGTGGCAAAGG
>NC_134781.1:41796145-41908645 GCF_046742065.1 Oratosquilla oratoria | reverse complement strand
CGCGCGGTAGATAGCATACTAAAGTAGCACCCTTTAATTTGTTTAAGAAAAAAACAAAGGAATCTAACTTTTTTCTTTCATTCTAACAGATTTTCACAGCATTTTTCACTATTCAAAATAAAAAGGTAATGAAAAAATACGAAAATAAAATAAAATATAATCTTAACAAGTTGTTACCAAGAGTCTAATCTTTCACTTCCTGCATAGGCAGTTGATATGGACACCTTCATGTTCAAGATATATCATCTTCACTATACAATATTATACAACATAAAAATATTCACTACACGTAACATATACATGTGACTGAAACAGTTTAGTGGGGAATTATACTCTATTGGAAAGGGTAATTATACATAAGTTCACCAGAGAAGTTGAACAATTTTTATGACACGCTCACGTATAAAAACTCCCAGATTCCCATGTACCGCTAAAGTCTGTAAATTTTTACCATTAAAACCGTTTCTTCGGCTCTTTCTTTAATTTCTTTAAAAAAAATAATGTTATTTCTGTAATCAGCATACGAAACTATACACCACACACACAGCTCTCTTCCGGGAGTGAAATAGCTGTCGATCACGAGTCCAACACGTGATCCAAAGACCAAGGTGACCAAAGTGAATCACCCCTCCCACACACACACACACCTGTCCAGGGCTGAAATAATTTCAGTATCACTGCGTTCCGAGTCGTTACTCCAACTCTCGTGGGCGGGTAGTTTGGGGGGGGGGTGCGTGTAAGGTCACAGCATTACCCATAGATCGGTCATACGAGCTCTGAGCTCTCTTCCGAAAGGGAAATAGCTGTCGATCACGAGCCCAACACGTGATCAAAAGACCACGGTGAATACTCAAGGATACATTAGATTTCATTACCAGCATGTTTTTTTTTTTTATTTCCTCAATTATTTTTTTCATACAAATTAGTTCATATTCTTATTTAGAAACAGAGGCATATTGACATTTTCATCACTTAACCATATACATACATGCATATATATATATATATATATATATATACATATATATATATATATATTTATATATATATATATATATATATATATATATATATATATATTCGTAAATAGCTGGAGTCCAGGAACCATTTTTATGGGAGAAAGTATACGCTGGACTCGACGTTCGTTAATTTATTCCGACGTTTCGAACCCTGTCCGGGGTTCGTCTTCAGGGTAATAAAGTGGTAGCAATGGAAATGTACATAAATAGGGGGGGGGGTGATTTGGTACACTGGGACAGGTCTCCACAGTAACCGTTATAATCCAACGCAGTTAAACCAAATCAAAAACATTCACCGAGTTTACCATAGAAAAAATATACATATATATGTATATAAAGAAAATACAGTGAAAATTGTAAGAATTCAACCCGCTACCGCGTAGCATGTATTCGGGTAGCCGTTGTCCCTAAATACCTTCTTCAGGTGACTCCTCTCCTTCCTCTTGCTATCATCCGTGGAACACACCTTTTCCACCCTAGACCACAGAGTCTTAATCACACTTCTTTTTCAAGTTCAGGGACAAAATATTTCATCAAAAGGTTGGGACGCCTATGGGCTCTCCAATTTCGGTGGTTTTGGCGGAAATGGCCATGCAGCGCTACGAGGAGGAGGTATTGGAGGATGTGCCACCTTCATTGAAATTATGGGTAAGGTACGTGGATGACGTTATGAAGAAAGAAGACGTGGGACCTTTCTTCGAGCGACTGAATACAAAGAATGAAGCCATCCAGTTCGAGATGGAGAAAGAGGAGAACGGTCAATTGCCATTCCTGGATGTCATGGTGACGAGAACCGGGTCCACACTGATGACGGGGGTTTATAGAAAGGACACCCATACAGACCGGCTTCTGGACTATGGCAGCTGTCATCCGGCCACCCACAAAAGAAGTGTGTGGTCTAGGGTGGAAAAGGTGTGTTCCACGGATGATAGCAAGAGGAAGGAGAGGAGTCACCTGAAGAAGGTATTTAGGGACAACGGCTACCCGAATTCGGTGGTAAAAAGGTGGACGGCACGACAACAGAGGGGAAGGATGGACGACAGACGACCGGGCGCGACGCGGGTCACGGTCCCTTACTTGAAAGGGGCTTCTGAGGTAGCGGCCAGACTACTAAGGAAACACGGTGTTGAAATAGCACACAAACCGAGGAACACTCTACATAGGGCCCTGACCAAAATTAAGGACACTGTGAGCCAAGCGGACCGAACAGGGGTGGTTTATGACATTAGGTGCAAGGACTGCGAGGCACATTATGTTGGGGAAACTAGCAAGAAATTGGCGACAAGACTGCTAGAACACCAGAGGGCTGTCAGTAGAAAGGACATGAGTTCGGCCGTCTCAAGACACTGCGAGGAAACGGGACACGAAATGGACTGGCAAAACGCGGAAGTGAAATACGGAGGTAGTGGAAAAAGCACCAGGTTATTCTTGGAAGCTTGGTCAAGTGATGATAATAGTGTCAATAGATGCATCACACTAAACCCAATTTATAAGGGGGCGAAGGATAGGCTGGAGAGGAAGCTTACTTCTTAATATGTTTATGTTGTGTGTTTTATTTGTTTTTGTTTCGACATGACGGTAGTGTGTTTCTTGATGTGTTTTGTATCATTCCATTTTATTTTCATTTTTATGTATGCAATTTTATTTATTTATGAAATTTACTAACGGTGGTGGCATGCGTTACATGACTTTTGTTCCGCGTATCGTTGTGGCATGCCACGTCGTACAGCTGTTATACCCAATCTTGGGGGACATTTTTTCACACTGCATTTCTTATTTATTTCAATGTGTACTCTTCCTTTTTTGCATGTTTATGCTATTGATGGACTTTGTGTTCTTGTTCCAATTTCTTTTATTCGTGATAATACATGCTACGCGGGACATTTGTTCCACGGGGGTGCACAGTGGTGCGACCCATCGGTAGCGGGTTGAATTCTTACAACTTTCACTGTATTTTCTTTATATATATATATGTATATTTTTTCTATGGTAAACTCGGTGAATGTTTTCAAGGAAGTATTGCACCTGTTATTTTACATCTTTATTTATATTTGTTTCTCATTTGTGTTTTTGATTTGGTTTAACTGCGTTGGATTATAACGGTTACTGTGGAGACCTGTCCCAGTGTACCAAATCCCCCCCCCCTATTTATGTACATTTCTATTGCTACCACTTTATTACCCTGAAGACGAACCCCGGACAGGGTTCGAAACGTCGGAATAAATTGACGAACGTCGAGTCCAGCGTATACTTTTTCCATAGAATATATATATATATATATATACATATACACACACACACACATATCTATATATATATACATATATATACATACATATATATACATATATATATATATGGGTCTTCATTTGGCGACACGCGGAATTTTTCTATGAAAATTTCACAATTAATATAGTTTCGTATTCTGATCACAGAAATAACATTAATTCTATTGAGAAATTTAAAAAATGCCGAAAAAAAACGGTTATAATGGTAAAAAAAATTACCGAGACCTTAGCGGTACATACTTGCTTAATGGTAAAAGTTTAACCGGTAAAATTAGCGGGACACTGGGCCCGTCAGTACCGCAAACCGATACGCGCTTACCGAGACCTTAGCGGTACACCCCTTAACGGTATTTTACCGGTAAAGTTAGCGGCACACTGGGCCCGTCAGGCCGTCAATACCGCCAAGCCGAGACGCGCTTACCGAGACCTTAGCAGTACACCCCTATTTCACCGGTAAAGTTAGCGGCACACTGGGCCCGTCATGCCGCCCAAGATCTATATACACCAGGTCTAACCGTTTGAGCCGTTCTGCTCAGCTTCTGACGTCATCTGGCTGCTCCCGTTTTCTCTTTGTGAAACACTGAAGAAAACTGTGAAACGATAAGGAAGACTGGAATTATTATATCCCCCCCCCCCGTTATCTCTCTCTCTAGCTCATTGCTATTATCAGTGTGTGTGTGTGTGTGTGTGTGTGTTTATATACTTGTATTTTACGGGAAGGGGAAATGTCGTGTGTGCTTATACGTGTACACGTTCACATATGTGTGCGTGCGTGTGTGTGTGTGTGTGCGTGTGTGTGTATGTGTGTGTGTATTTATATACTTGTATTTTACGGGAAGGAGAGATATTGTTGTGTGTGCTTATATGTGTACACGTTCACATGTGTGTGTGTGTGCGTGTGTGTGTATTTATATACTTACATTTTACGGGAAGGGGAAATATCGTCGTGTGTGCTTATATGTGTACACGTTCACATCAAGATCTATATATACCAGGTCTAACCACTTCCGACCGAATTTCGAGAGTGTTGGCGCGGAGGGGCCCGTGACATCACCTGGCTGCTCAAAGTGGGGTTCGCGCGTCCCGTCGCTGTTAGTTGTATCTGATTCGTTGTACGGGCATGTCGCCGCCTACGCTCGCACCGCTCCACGCAATTAGTTATATTCTGACAATGAAGATCTATATATACCAGTATATATAGATCTTGACAATATGGCTTATTGTACCATTAAGGGTTGTGGCTCAAACCAAACAGGAATTAAGCCAAATGTTAATTTTCATCGTTTCCCTGCAAATACACGCACATGTGAACGTGTACACATACAGTACAAGCACACACGACGATATCTCCCCGTAAAATACAAGTATATAAACACACACACACACACACACACACACACACACATGTGAACGTGTACACATATAAGTACACACGACAATATCTCCCCTTCCCGTATAATAAAACTATATAAATACACACATACACAACCATTTGTTAGAATGACTCGGTGGCGTAATTGGTTGAGATTCAGGCATACAATGTCAAGGTATCGGCGGTACCTAGTTCTAATCCTGCCCAGGTTTAATTTTTTTTCAGTCTCGCTGCGCTTCGAGTCGTTACTCCAACTCTCGTGGGCGGGGAGTTGGAGATATGTGTGCGTGTAAGTTCATAGATCGGACATACGAGCTCTGAGCTCTCTTCCGGGAGGGAAATAGCTATCGATCACGAGTCCAATACGTGATCCAAAAGACCAAGATGAATCACACACACATGTGAACATGTACACATATAAGCACACACGACGATATATCCCCTTCCCATAAAATACACACAAACACACACACACACATGTGAACGTGTACACATATAAGTACACACGACAATATCTCCCCTTCCCGTATAATAAAACTATATAAATACACACACACACACATCCTCATATATATACGTCTCGGTGACGCAATTAGCTGAGAAGCAGATAGGTAATATAAATGCATCGGCGGTACCTGGTTCGAATCCTGCTCAGTTTAAAAAAAAAATTCAGTCTCGCTGCGCTTCGAGTCGTTACTCCAACTCTCGTGGACGGGGAGTTGGAGATATGTGTGCGTGTAAGTTCATAGATCGGACATACGAGCTCTGAGCTCTCTTCCGGGAGGGAAATAGCTGTCGATCACGAGTCCAATACGTGATCCAAAAGACCAAGATGAATCACACACACATGTGAACATGTACACATATAAGCACACACGACGATATATCCCCTTCCCATAAAACACACACACACACACACACACACACACACACACTGATAATAGCAATGAGCTAGAGAGAGAGAGATAACGGGGGGAAATATAATAGTTCGTCTTCCTTAGAGTTTCAAAGTTTTCTTCAGTGTTTCACAAAGAGAAAACGGAAGCAGCCAGATGACGTCAGAAGCTGCGCAGAACGGCTCAAGCGGTTAGACCTGGTGTATATAGATCTTGGTTCACATATGTGTGTGTGTGTGTATCTATATACTTATATTTTACGAGAAGGGGAAATCTCGTCGTGTGTGCTTATATGTGTACACGTTCACATGTGTGTGTGTGTATGTGTGTGATTCATTTTGGTCTTTTGGATCACGTGTTGGACTCGTGATCGACAGCTATTTCCCTCCCGGAAGAGAGCTCAGAGCTCGTATGTCCAATCTATGAACTTACACGCACACACATCCCCAACTCCCCGCCCACGAGAGTTGGAATAACGACTCGAAGCGCAGCGATACTGAAAAATATTCAACATCAGAGAGGGTTCGAACCAGGCACCGCCAATATCTACACTTGCTCAGTCCGGCTCTGTACCAACCACGCCACCGGGACATGTGTAGGGAGGAGTGTGTGTGTGTATATATATACTTACATTTTACGGGAAGGGGAGATATCATCGTGTGTACTTATATGTATACACGTTTACATGTATGTGTGTGTGTGAGGGTGTGTGTGTGTTTATATACTTGTGTTTTACGGGAAGGGGAGATATCGTCGTGTGTGCTTATATGTGTACACGTTCACATGTGTGTGTGTGTGTGTGTGTGTGTGTGTGTGTGTGTGTGTTTGCAGGGAAACGATGAAAAATAACATTTGGCTTAATTCCTCTTTGGTTTGAGCCACAACCCTTAATGGCACAATAAGCCATATTGTCAAGATCTATAGATGTAGGCATAAGTGCATAACTTCGATAATTAATAACTACTTGAAAAGTACGCATTTGCGACGGAAATTATGTACACCATTGTTCATATCACATTTCTCACCAGAAACACATAAGCCACACATCAAAATCGTTGGTTGGGTGAAACTATAAATTGTCCGATCTATATATACCGGTATATATAGATCTTCATTGTCAGAATATAACTAATTGCGTGGAGCGGTGCAAGCGGAGACAGCAACATGCCCACACAACGAACAAGCTACAACTAACAGCGATGGGACGCGCGAACCCCACTTTGAGCAGCCAGGTGACGTCACGGGCCCGCTGCGCCAACACCCTCGAAATTCGGTCGGAAGTGGTTAGACCTGGTATATATAGAACTTGATGCCGCCAGTACCGCCAAGCCGAGACGCGCTTACCGAGACCTTAGGGGTTCATCCCTTAACAGTATTTTACCGGTAAAGTTAGCGGCACACTGGGCCCGTGCCGTCAGTCCGTCACTCAGTACCACAAAGGCGAGACATACTTACCGCTCTCTGAGTGTTAAGGTATAGCTTATCGAGTTATCGGTTAACGGTACCAGATTTTTTACCGGTAAAGTACCGTTAAGGTTGTTACCGGTATCTGCCCACCACTAGTGATAATTTGTTTTAGGAAATTTTCCTGCACAACATCTAAGAATTTTTTAGCTTCGTTATCTACTAAAATTTCTCAATGTTTCTATAATTAATATCTCCCATGATCACAACGTTTTTTGTACTGCGACGCCCTGCGAATTTCATAAATCAGGGAATCAGTCAACTCAATGCTGAGGTTTGGAGGTTTATAATAAGTTTCTTATTCTTGCCTATAATCTCCAACTAAATGTATCCCTGTATATAATTGCTGATAATACAATTTATTATATCTTTAACGAAAAGTGCTACTCCTCCAAGTCCTCCCAAACTCCTGCCAACGCTGTCCTTGTGTAAAAAATATATATATATCCTACTTCGATTTCCGGAAGGAAGTGTCTATCAGCTTAGTTATATATGATATTGATCCAGGATTCAGTAATAGCTATAATATCAAATCCCTCCAGGCTTTTGATAGACTCTGATCACCATACACAAGCTTATATTTTTTCCTGCCGTTCGTTAACTTCCACATACTCTGGGAATAGTAGGGTTTTCAAGTAGTTTGTACCAGGTTCGACTCGCCATTGGAGGCTCCCGTTCAAACACGGCGCTTTATTTTGTATTTGTATCCTGATTGGCTACATTTTACGAACAAACAAGAGGCGGTAATTATGTATTATATTGAAATAAGGTTAATTCAATTTCCTACAAAAAATCTAAATTTAGAAAATATTTTATGTAATATAACTATAACTTGCATTATCTTGAACTCGAATTGTAAGATGACATGTAGTTTAGATAATTGTGCCATGAGTTTGAATGTTGACGTAGGATTAACAACTCCCATGGAATAATTTTTACTGGTGCGTATTTTGTGTATTTTTTTCGAAAGTGAAGTATGCGGATATTTTTGTCGTTGATGAGTTCAATAGAAGATTGGGACGAATGATAATATAATCTTACATAGGCATAATTTGAAGTGTAATGGGAAGGTGTAATTCTGCCGTATCACTTCATGGTATTTTTTGCCTAGTTGTAATTTTTGTGTTGAAATGTTAGGTATTATATACCGGTATATTATTTTCCACGAAATGAAAAACTGTAGTTAATCTTATGAATGGAATAAACACCAAAGACCAATCAAACACAAAGACACAACAAAAGACAGTAACAGAAAACCAAACCAACACTAGGTACGCCCACAAAAAAAAAAAAATAATAACCTGTAAATTATTGTTGCATATGAAAGACAACTTTATTAGAAACAAAATGCTTTTTAAATGTTTGAAATAGCTTGAAAAATAAGGGAGATACGATTTTTTTAATTATATTTTTTTAGCCCGCATTTTTGGCTAGACTTTACCATAACAAAGTGTTAGAATCAAGGGTGGTAATTTGTAAAGATTTCGGTAAAGAAATACACATTAGCTCTAAACCACTGGTCCAATTTTATTAAAATTCGGAATACTTGGGTTTTATGGATCAACAAATCACATGAGCATGTCAAAAATAATGTGAGACATCTCCATCATACCGTAACCACGGTCTCACTAATTGCCGAACAAACCGTAACAAACCGAGAAAAGCCGTACAAAACAACAAAACCCAAACAAGGACGGGTATTGCTCAAATGCACACTTTTATATATATATGGTTGCATTGATTGAACTATTTTCTTTGAAGTGTGTGATTTCCATGTAATATGATCAAAGAGAACTTACGTTTTTATCCTCTGCAATTTTACCGACCCCGGCTATGACTCGTCCAGCCCGCCGTCTATGATCACTGGTGGTATGGATCACACTACACTTTTAATTTTCTTACTGTTGTGTTATTAGTGTAATAGACTGCATATAGTTGAATTATTTAAACTCTTTTCTTTAAAATGTGTGATTTTCATGTAATTTGACCAAAGAGAAGTTATGTTTGAGCCTCTGCAGTATGACCGACCACAGCTACAAATACCGTAACAAATTAGCATATGGTTGCATTATTTGAACTATTTTCTTTAAAAGGTGTGATTTTCATGTAATCTGATCAAAGAGAAGTAACGTTTTTATCCTCTGCAAAATTACCGACCCCAGCTACGATTCGTGGTTACAAATTTACCGC
Organism: Oratosquilla oratoria; assembly: GCF_046742065.1. Classification (NCBI taxonomy): domain Eukaryota; kingdom Metazoa; phylum Arthropoda; class Malacostraca; order Stomatopoda; family Squillidae; genus Oratosquilla; species Oratosquilla oratoria. The sequence goes on along the minus strand of NC_134781.1, from coordinate 41,899,416 downwards.
TAGCCTGCCATCTATGTTCTGCGAATGCAGATCATCACTGAGCATCAGGGTTGCCAGATTGGCGTTTTTAATGCCAAATTTTGTATTTTTGGAATGTTTTTACTGTGTTTGGCAGGAAAATTTGTTGGGTGGCATTTTTGGGGGGCGTTTTTAAATGCCCGGTTGTGATTAGAGATCATTCTTTTACTTGTATCAAGAATTAAATGATGATGTATGTGAATTATATAAATTTATCTTGGTTATATCATGTTGCAAAGATTTTGTGCCTAGCCAAAGGATGTTTCAGCTCTTCTTTAGTGAAAATATGTATGAACGGAGTAGTGCATCAAACATTTCTTATTCTGATGATGCTTTTGATTATATTTAGACACAATAGAAAAGTCACAAATGTCTTTTCTATTTATGTATCTCAGAGTCTCTAGGAGGTTGTTTAATAAACTGGTTTAATTTATTGTAGAGGATACCAAAAGTTTACTTAGGAACTTAAACGTAATGTATGGAGTAATACATTTTATTTTAGTTATTGGTATTTTTCTTTCTCACATAATACGGAGTATAATATATTTTATTTTGGAAGTTCATATCTTTCTTTCCTTTTCACACACAGTCTTGAAAGTAGATTTATTTCAGAGGATGGTGGTTTATTACAGTACCACTAGAATTAAATGATGTACATGAATTATATAAATTTATCTTGGTCATATCATGTGACATTGTTTTATATTGGCTAGTCAACAGTAAAAAAAAAGTTATATTGTAATTGTAGTTATACACATTATTTTTAACTACTTGATCTTGGTTATATCATGTATTGTTTTATATTGGCTAGTCAACTGTAAAAAATATTTTTCATATTGTAATTGTAGTTATACACATTATTTTTAACTACACATGTAAAACCAAATGCAAAAAAAATCTTAGAAAATGTAATGGTTGGCATTTTTGGGGCATGTTTTATAAACAATTTGCCAGTTTTTGGCAGCATTTTGTCAGAATTTGGCTTTTTTCCTGGTAGAAATCCTGGCAACCCTGCTGAGCGTGGTTGATGGAGTTGGCCAAAAACATAATACTTGAAGAATTTCTTGTGAGGTTCGAACATGTGGGGCATATTTGCATACTAACTTGAATATATGTAGAGTGAAAACTTTTATTCTAAAAACTATTGTTGTTTATTTCTTTATAATACAAAGATTACATAGATATTGCATACAATTAAATACAAAATTTTCATTCCATTTTATTTAAAATACGCTATACAAAATTCATAGGCTATGAAATATGACATTGCATACATTGTATTATGCAAAGTAGACCACTTGAAAAAAGAAGCTTTCGTATATTACATATTCAATGCAAAAAGTACATAGTTGAATAGAAATACATATTTTGTATATACATAAAAAAGGAATACAAAAACTCCATTAAATATTGACGTCAACTTCGCCGTGTTCCATCATGCCAACCAAGAAGACCACAGAATGGACTGGGATAACGCACCAATTATTTTCAAATTCCATTGTAGCTTTCAAAATGGTACTATCGCAAATGCCAAGATATTCCGCAAACTACATTCCAAGAACTCGGTGAGATGTCCCTTGGGTACTGGTGCAACTCTTGCGTAACGAACTGGTGCTTCGAGGATAAACTGTTGCTTTTTTGTATAACCATAGTAGTTTGTTGCAGGAAGCACAAAAAGGGAACAAATATTTATGCGTAATACACCAAGTACATCAACACCTATAACCTTGGGCAAGTTTGAATTTAAGATTTGTTATATTCTTGGGGGTGTTTCTCGGCGTGTTTCAAGTATCGGTTATCGCTTATCGGTCCCCCACCCCCCCAATAACAATCCTGGATCCGTGCCTGGGTGGTATGGATCAAACTTCATTCTATTTAGAAACACTATTGTGTTTTCAGTGTAATAGACTGCATATAGTTGAATTATTTTCTTTAAAAGGTGTAATTTCCATATAATATGATCAAAGAGAAGTTACGTTTTTATCCGGAGAGATACGATAGATTCTGAATGGAGAACATTCATGCTCGATTGCTCATCACATCAATTACGCCCTGTCATTTACCCTAGTCTCTATCTCTGATTGACGTGCTACACCACACCGAAATTACCGAAAGTACTGCTACCTGAGACTTCCCCCTTCTTGAGGAATCTCGCTCTGGCAGGATTATGTCCCGGTCTCATGTGTCTAGGCGCACTCGGGCCTCGTGTTCGATAATTTTTGCGAGATTACAAAGGTGGAGCATGCTGACAGGAGACTTTTTGGCCCATATCTAGGTCGGATACGAGAAAAAATCATAATAAAAAAATTAATAAATAAAAACTATAATAATGTAAATAACAATTAGAATACATAAATGCAAAGGTATAGTTAGATAATAAACAGGTTTCGTGCGTTAAGCGACTTATTTGGCACCAAAAGGATTTTTTTATGATGTTCATTCATCCATTCATTCATAAATAAATAAATAAAAGTAAATAAAGTATAGAGAGCACGGAACATCCCACGTAGGGTTGTTGTTCTTGCCTTTATAGATTGTTGTCCGCACTCGTAAATTCATGGCTAGGTGCTAATTCCCACACAGTGCTACCAAAAAAGAGTTGAACTGACAATTCCCATCCCCGGTTACATGAATTGTTCGGTTCTTCACACCACCACACTTGTCAAGGACTGCAACGGCATTCGTATCAGGTTCCAGATGAGCTTCAAACTTGCCTAAGGTTATAGGTGTTGATGTACTTGGTGTATTACGCATAAATATTTGTTCCCTTTTTGCGCTTCCTGCAACAAACTACTATGGTTATACAAAAAAGCAACAGTTTATCCTCGAAGCACCAGTTCGTTACGCAAGAGTTGCACCAGTACCCAAGGGACATCACACCGAGTTCTTGGAACGTAGTTTGCGGAATATCTTGGCATTTGCGATAGTACCATTTTGAAAGCTACAATGGAATTTGAATATGATTGGTGCGTTATCCCAGTCCATTCTGTGGTCTTCTTGGTTGGCATGATAGAACACGGCGAAGTTGACGTCAATATTTAATGGAGTTTTTGTATTCCCTTTTTATGTATATATAAAATATGTATTTCTATTCAACATGTACTTTTTGCATTGAATATGTAATATACGAAAGCACTCTGCTTCGTTAGTTTCTCTTTTCAAGTGGTCTACTTTGCATAATACAATGTATGCAATATCATATTTCATAGCCTATAAATTTTGTATAGCGTATTTTAAATAAAATGGAATGAAAATTTTGTATTTAATTGTATGCAATATTTATGTAATCTTTGTATTATAAAAACATAAACAACAACAGTTTTTAAAATAAAAATGTTCACTCTACCTTTATTCAAGTTAGTATGCAAATATGCCCCACATGTTCGAACCTCACAAGAAATTCTACAAGTATTATGTTTTTGGCCAACTTCATCAACCACGCTCAGCAGGATTGCTATGTTTTCTACCAGGAAAAATGCCAAATTCTGACAAAATGCTGCCAAAATGTTTTTAAAACATGCCCCAAAAATGCCAACCATTACATTTTCTAAGATTTTTTCTTGTATTTTGGTTTTACATGTGTAGTTAAAAATAATGTATATAACTACAATTACAATATGAAAAATATTTTTTACTGTTGACTAGCCAATATAATACAATACCACATGATATAACCAAGATCAAGGTGTATAACTACAATTACAATATAAAAATATTTTTTTACTGTCGACTAGCCAATATAAAACAATGTCACATGATATGACCAAGATCAATTTATTTCATTCATGTACATCATCATTTAATTCTAGTGGTACTGTAATAAACCACCATCCTCTGAAATAAATCTACTTTCAAGACTGTGTGTGAAAAGGAAAGAAAGATATGAACTTCCAAAATAAAATATATTATACTCCGTATTATGTTAGAAAGAAAAAATATTAATAACTAAAATAAAATGTATTACTCCATACATTACGTTTAAGTTCCTAAGTAAACTTTTTGGTATCCTCTACAATAAATTAAACCAGTTTATTAAACAACCTCCTAGAGACTGACATATATAAATAAAAAATACATTTGTGACTTTTCTATTGTGTCTAAATATAATCAAAAGCATCATCAGAATAAGAAATGTTTGATGCACTACTCCGTTCATACATATTTTCACTAAAGAAGAGCTGAAACATCCTCTGGCTAGGCACAAAATCTTTACATTTCCCACATGATATAACCAAGATAAATTTATATCATTCATATACATCATCATTTAATACTTGATACAAGTAAAAGAATGATCTCTAATCACGACCGGGTATTTAAAAATGCCCCCCCAAAATGCCAAATTCTCAAAAATGCTACCCAACAAATTTTCCTGCCAAACACAGTAAAAACATTCCAAAAATACAAAATTTGGCATTAAAAATGCCAATCTGGCAACCTTGACGCTCAGTGATGATCTGCATTCTCAGAACATAGATGGCAGGCTAGCGGTAAATTTGTAACCACGAATCGTAGCTGGGGTCGGTAATTTTGCAGAGGATAAAAACGTTACTTCTCTTTGATCAAATTACATGAAAATTACACCTTTTAAAGAAAATAGTTCAAATAATGCAACCATATGCTAATTTGTTATGGTATTTGTAGCTGTGGTCGGTCATACTGCAGAGGCTAAAACATAACTTCTCTTTGGTCAAATTACATGAAAATCACATTTTAAAGAAAAGTTTAAATAATTCAACTATAAGCAGTCTATTACACTAATAACACAACAGTAAGAAACTTAAAAGAGTGTAGTTTGATCCATACCACCAGTAATCATAGACGGCGGAATGGACGAGTCGTAGCCGGGGTCGGTAAAATTGCAGAGGACAAAAACTTAAGTTCTCTTTGATCATGTTACATGGAAATCACACATCTTAAAGAAAATAGTTCAAATAATGCAACCATACATATATAGAAGTGTAGTTTTGAGAAAAAACCCGTCCTTGTTTGGGTTTTGTTGTTTTGTTCGGCTTTTCTCGGTTTGTTACGGTTTGTTCGGCAATTAGTGAGACCCTGTAACCATATTTGCCTTTTCATGGCAACCATGAAGCTGTCAATGGTGATGTGTAAACAAAATCAAACACGCATCAGATTCATGGGTGATATGCCTACATATAATGCCGCTAAGCTCAAACATCAAGTGATCAACGATCTTCATCTTAAGCATCTCATTCCCGTAAGAAAATAGGTTGATAAACTTGTTTATCTAACATAAAATTATGTTTATTGATGCCTTACCTTAATATTTTTACTCGGAAAACTATGTTGCCGAGTTTGATAACCAAATTTCCGTTTAAATCGCTGAAAAATTGTTTCTATTTCAAGAATTGGGCATACACTTGCAAAACAACAAGGTAATTTGAATATCTTGCGCATGCGCTGAACGCGGGAAGCATTCAAATTAAACTAAACAAAAGCTAGTGGGCCGCAACAAATGGCGATGAAAACAGTACATGGTCGACAATGGCGCCGCGCGTGGATTTGGGCATACCTAAACACTGGTCAGCCACAGGCACAAACAAAAGACCCACACTCATTGGCCTCAGGAAACAAACAAGTAACTTCTATATGTCGTTACTACAAACGTGGAGTTTGTAACTATGGAATAACAGGCAAAGACTGTTCCCACAGACACCCAAAACCATGCCCCAAACTCTTGACCCATGGAATAAAGGACCAAAGGGGATGCAAATTGGGGAAAAACTGTACCCTATTCCACCCAACCATGTGCAGAAACTCCCTAAGAAACAAAAAATGCTTGACCAGAGACTGTAAATTCCTGCATGTTAGGGGCACAAATCGGAAACCGGACAACACAGACGACAAGAAAGAGAGGAATTTACATACCAACACTAGCACACACAGGGGAACAGAATCTCAGATGCAAACACATCACAAACCCAATGGATCGGACCCAGCACCCTCAAGCAATGTTCGAGGGCCTGAAAAGACACAAAGTGCCCAAGCGGATTTTTTAGGCTTGGTAAACGGCTTGAACACAGCCCTAGATCTACTGACCAAAACCATACAAGCACAGGGAACACTCTTGACCAACTACATGGAAGAGAGGAAACCAACAGGGTACATACCACTGCTGCCTCCGCAGACAGCAATACTACCCAGCCAACAATTTCCCTGGCTCACAGCGGCACAAACAAATACACACTAGAAAACATCATCATGGGTAACATACAAGGCCTCTACCCTAAAACTAACCAAAGTAAAGTTCCTTTCATCAAAGAACTAACAGTGCTAGAGGACCCCCTGTTTGTTGCCCTGACTGAAACACACTTGAGGAAGGAGGTGAAAGATGCAGAAATAGCAATGGGGCAATATACCCCATATAGAGTAGATAGAGAAGGGAGAATGCATGGAGGTGTTATCATATATACATGTAAGGAATACCCACACCTCAGACACAAAGATCCTCCTTACACACAGAGACAGTCAAGTTGAACTCATAGCTCTACATATAAACACACTCAACCTTATTGTCATTAACTGCTATCGCCCACCCCAGTGTGACACTGAAAAATTCAGAAGAGGGATAGAAAAGATAGACCTCTTACTAGATAGTCTGCAAACACCAATGCCTGACATCATCCTCTGTGGGGATTTTAATCTACCATTTATACAATGGCCAGAAGGTACCATATCAGGAAGAACAATAGAGGACCAAGTCCAAGCCAAACTCCTGCTGGACCTAACTGACAGGGCATTTCTCTCACAGATGATAACCAAGCCAACAAGGATAAATAATATCCTCGACCTTTTCTTCACCAACAATCAGGACATTCTCAGCAACTACCACGTATAAGAAACAACGCTCACTGACCACAACCTCATCACGGTGAACACCACCTACATGAAAACAGGGAATGTACAAAGTAAACCATCCTCATCGGAGGATACTCACCTGGGGCACTTCAACTTCCACAGCGACTCCATAAAGTGGGAAGAGGTTAATGCTAGCCTTGGTGAAGTAAATTGGGACCACATCATGGAAGGAAATAGTCCAGATGACACGTTTCAGGCCCTAATAAAAACTTTACTAGAAATCTGCAATAACCACATCCCACTAAAACGAAACAGAAGACCTCAACAAACCACCATACCAAGAGACAGAAGAATCCTGATGAAGAAAAGAAGGTCCTTAATTAAACAACTGAATAAAAGAAAAAGTGAAGAAAAGGGGTGCTGAATCAGGGCCAAAATAGCTGAAGTCAAACAACAAATAAGATATCCCATGAAGCACAAAGGAGAAACGAAGAAAGTCGGGCAATAACAAACATTAAACAAAACCCGAAATACCAAGGCATTTGATAAGGTTGATCACGGCATCCTTCTCCACAAAATCAGATCCTTAGGAATTGGAGGCATACTGGGAAACTGGCTATCCAGTTTCCTCACTGGGAGGACACAGACAGTGGCAGTGGATGGCCTCAAATCTGTAGAGACTACTGCAGTCAATTGTGGTCACCCCATAAAAGAGGGGAAATCCAGCGACTGGAAGCAGTTCAAAGAAGCTTCACCCGGCAGATCCAGGGGATGAGGGAACTAAATTACTGGGACTGCCTCAAGGAACTCAATCTGTTCTCCCAACAAAGGAGGAGGGACCAGTACAGGGCCATCTACCTGTGGAAGGTCCTGGAAAATCAAACACCAGACCCCACAAACTCCTCTACACTGCACTCACAATACAATAAACGAACAGGGCGGAAGTGCAAAAGAAGAACCCTTCCAACCAGAGCCCCGGAGCGAATCAAGACTTTACTTGCTGTCAGCCTGGGGCATGAAGGACCAAGGATCTTCAATGCACTCCCTAAACAAGTAAGAGACATAACAGGCTGCACGGTGGACACATTTAAGGCTGGCCTGGACAGATACTTAACGTCCTTACCTGATGAACCACCGATACCAGGCTATACAGACATCTGTCGGGCAGCCTCAAACTCCATCCCGGGATCAAATAGACCTACTAACTAGGGATGCCAAAACCGGATTCAGCGGCAGATCACCGTGACTGTGAGGGATCAACCTCAGAACAACACCAAGTAAACCAAGTAAGCAAGTAAGTTCCTGCAGAGGCAGTGCATTGTAGTTCATTCGAAGCTTTAAGAATCATTTACATAAACACCTAAGCAAGATCATAAAAAGATGCTGTAATGATTATAATTTATTTTATATTCATATTGTTTATTTGTGTTATCATTTGTTTGTTTGTTTATTATTATTTGCTGGTTTATTATTAGTTATATGACATGCCAATTTATTATTTACTATTTACCTGTTTGTTTATTATTTAACTATACCTATTCATTTATTTATGTATTTTACTTATGATTTACATTATTATAGTTTTGATTTATTCATTTATTTATTTATTATGATTTTTTTTCGCATCCGACCTAGATATGGACCAAAAGGTCTCCTGTCGGCATGCTCCACCTTTGTAATCCTTTGGCTTTGAAGGTAGTGCTGCATTTTGCAAATATTAGTGATCACAGAGGCAATGTAGTCTACTTGTGTTGCACAATTTCTTTTGATTATTTTCATTGATTTGCAGCAGGTCTCCGTAGATTTAATGACTATGACCACCAAGGTAATTCAGTACATTTGTAATAACCTCTTCAACTTAAAGGTCAGATATCAACAGATATACCATTCACTAAAAATCATCGTATTGCTCGAAAAAGTACTTTTTAAAAGCATACAAATAAAGTTTTTACCTATTACAGAAGAATTTATTCAGAAAATTCACTTTTAATTGCGCCTCGCATACCACTTTTCCGAAGTCTAGTTATTCAGAATAACAATATTGTTTGTTTGGCAACTGTGACATCACGAACGCGGAATTCCCCGAACCTTTCCCGAAGCGCACGGGCGGAATGTTTCAAATAGCAGACGACGCAGTGAAATGAAGACGAAACTGTTTTTTGCCAAATTTGATAAGATGTAGATGGTGGAATTATATAGAATACTTTCAGTATGTTTTTTTATGTACATTAAACTGTAAATACAAAAAGTTATTGAAGTCTTGATATCTGACCTTTAAAGGTCAGATATCAAGACTTCAATAACTTTGCGTCGTCTGCTATTCGAAACATTCCGCCCGTGCGCTTCGGGAAAGGTTCTGAATAAATTCTTCTGTAATAGGTAAAAACTTTATTTGTATGCTTTTAAAAAGTACTTTTTCGATGATTTTTAGTGAATGGTATATCTGTTGATATCTGACCTTTATAGTTTCACCCAACCATAGAATTTGATATGTGGCTTATGTGTTTCTGGTGAGAAATGTTGTGATATGAACGATGGTGTACATCATTTCCGTCGCAAATGCGTACTTTTGAAGTTATGCACTTATGCCTACATCTCCTGAACGATGTGGGGGGGGACGTGTGGGAAATCGGGGTTTTTGGGTGGGGAAGACTAATAAATGGAGTAATGTGCATTGCAAAACAGGTATAAAATGAACAAAAACACTTTAAAAAAAAATCACATTTTACGGCCGGAGTCCAGCGGTAGCCATCTTTGTTTTTACCAACAATTCGAAAAAGGTCTCGCTAGATCTGTTACACTTAGCGAAGTCCACTCCAGCTGCGCAAGACTTCCTAACCATAAACTAACGTTACCTCCGTTAGGTTAGGTTAGTTTAGTTTACGGTTACCAAGTCTTCCCTAAATCTAGCGCTTCTACTCACAAATACAATCGTTAGTAAACAAACATGGTGCCGCGCGCGGTACTCGCCGATATGGGATTTTTTTTTTTTTTTTTTTTTTTCGTTTCTTTAGTCTTCATTTTACACCAGTTTGCCAACGCGCATTACTCCATTTATTAACCTCTTCACTCTGGGGCACATCGCACGTCTGGCAGCATTAGCTGCCCGATGTGCGATGTTGCGTCATAATGGCATTATAAAAAATAAAGTCAGTGCTCAATCGTTTGTTCTCTTTCACCCGTGTATTTTGATAACCATAGAAAATTGATTAAGCCAGTTTAGAAAGAATGAAGATTATGTAGGTACGACTACAATAAATATAATCAAGATGCTGATGTCGGTATCATCGAGTACCCACTTGCTCCTCATGCCGCCTACGTAAGCATCACCGTGTGGAAGTGGTTAATCTTCCCCACCCAAAAACCCCGATTTCCCACACATCCCCCCACATCTTTTGGGAGATGTACTCATAAGTGCATAATTTCAATACTTAATTACTTCAAAAGTACGCATTTGCGACGGAAATGATGTACACCATCGTTCATATCACAACATTTCTCACCAGAAACACATATGCCACATATCAAATTCTATGGTTGGGTGAAACTATAAATTGAGGGAAGTTTCAGTGCAGGTTGGCTCCTGCATAATACTTTTCAGTTTCTCTACAACTGTTGTCAGTGAATTTATTATATTGTTATTTGTAGCTACAGAGTCTATTTGTACAAACATTACATTGTCAGCCATTGCATTTCCAGTAGGGGGAGAACAACAGGTCTGGTTTACACAAGACAGGTGCCTACTTCTCAGACAGTAATGTCAACACCTATAATTACCTCCAGTTACTGATCATTTTAGACCTGAAGGTTACAAGTTATGTTCATCTGTCCCAACCTTTTTATATCTGGCCTCACCATTTTACTTTTCTTTTTCTTTCTCCTCTTCTTCTCTGTCTTCTTCTTTGCCTTCATCTTCTTTCTCATCTTTGCCATAGGGGTGAATGGAGAATAGTTGTGTATGGATGATGCTGTGATGCATGAGGGGGAGTTGGTTGGGTATGGGAAAGTATGTATGAGAAATAAATTGATGCAGCCTGAAGGGATTTCTCCCCGTCTTCTCCTTTTCTGCATGAGGGGATGGAGAGGGGGGGTCGCCAATTTAATGAAGCTGTCTTGCTGTGGAAGTGCGGTGTCTTGCAGCATTGCTTTTGACCCAGAGCAGTGGACAAGATGCAGGGATGACCTGTCAACCAGGAGGTGCCAAGATAAAAGGGAGGGAATATGTAGGGGATGGAATGGGTGGGAGTGGTTTCTATGCCTGTTTTTTTTGCTACCTCCCTTGTAAGGGGGAAAGAGCCTTAGCTATATGTATATATCATCTTCTTTGTCTTGTCCTTCTTCATCCTTTTCTTCTTCTATTTCTTCCATAACATATTCATTCATTTAATGTCATTTGTAGATTGGGTGCCATATGTGATGCAGTGGAGGAGATTGTAGCTGAGCCAGACAGAATGGGAGAGGAGGGCCAGCCACCTGTAGTCGAGCCTGACCATCCCCCCACACTGGAACAACAGAACCCTTGGCTTCTAAGACAATTTTTCAGTCATTCATGTGAGTTTTTTTATTTATTTATTTATTTATTTATTTTTTAACATAAACATGGGTGGGTGTTTTTTTTTCCAGTCATCTGTGTTCATCCTAAGATGATATTGTAAGGTTTTAAAAATTTTAAATATTTCTTTCCTTTTCAGTTGTTGCCTTGTCATCATATGGTTGGTATGTGGTGACTGCCATATTTATTGGTGTCATAGTATGGAGAAGAGTCCGGCCATTATTTATGAAATGGAAGAAGAAGAAAGAGGATGAACAAGAAGCTGCTGAATTCCACAAAAGTAAGGCATTTATGCTTTTTTTTTTTTTATTTCATTTGATTGATTGATTTTTCTATTTATTTATTTATTTCTTATTTATTATTTGTTTATTTATTCATTTATCTATTATTATGTCATTTAATGGGAGTGGAGTATGTGGGGATGGAATGGGTGGGAGTGGATTTTTTACCTTTGTTTTTTGTCTGTGATAGAGGAAAACTGTTCATAGAGAAATGATGACACTTTTATACTACGACTATCCCTCCGTTATGCTGTCCCCCAACCCCTTGTTACTGTCCTGTACCATTTCTCTGAATATTCATTTCCTTTTTTCGCCGACCCTGTGGTGGGGGAAGAGAATGCTACCACCAAGTCCCACTGGAGTCGTAAAAGGCGACAAAAAATGGGATGGGGGATGGGATTAGGAGTCCTACTACCTTTAGCCCCAAAAGAGGACATTCCTAAAAAAAGAAGAAAAGGCATAAGAGGGTCTGGGAGTTTTCCAACCAGTACCCTAAAGTTTGGGTCTTTTTATGTGTGTGGATGTGGAACAGATAAGAGTAAAAGGGAAGAGATAGGCAGTATGTTTGTGAGAAGAAAGATGGATGTGCTGGCTTTGAGTGAAATTAAATGAAAGGAAAGGGCAACTGTGAGTTTTGGAGTATAGCTGGGAGGTACTCAGGAGTGAAGAGGGGATGAGGGAGAGAAGGGGTGGCTATACTAGTAAGTGAAGAGATAAGTAAGTGGAAAGTGGAGTGGAAGGGGGTTTCATCAAGGTTTATGTGGATGAAGGTGAAGCTGGGAAGGGAGATGTGGGTTTTTGTAAGTGCGTATGGACCTGGTAGTGAGAAGAGCATAGACGAAAGGGAGGCTTTTTGGATAGATATAAATGAGTGCATAGAGGGATTAGGGAGAAATGTCAATGTAGTTGTATTGGGAGACCTTAATGCTAGGGTAGGAAATGAACCAATAGACGGAGTGATTGGGAAATATTGAGTTCCAGGTAAAAATCGTAGTGGAGAAATGATAGTGATGTGTCTTGAGAGTTGATGATAGTGATGTGTCTTGAGAGTTGATGATAGGAAATACAGTGTTTAGGAAGAAAGTCAAGCATAAGTACACATGGGAGAGGGTGGTGGATGGAAGGGTGGCAGATAGAGCGTTAATGGACTATATAGTGGTGACCAGGAGTATGGTAGGAAGAGTTAAGGATGTACATGTTCTGAGGGGAGAGAGTGGGGGAATATGAGATAATTTTCTGGTGGAAGGTAAATTGAGAGTGGAGAATAGGTGGAGAAAGAGGAAAAGGGCAGAAGGTAGGGAGGTACTTACAGTGAACTGATTGAATGAGAAAAAAAAAGGAGAATGAGTATAAGAAGCTGAAAGAGGAGTGGGAGGGAGTAAAGGATAGAGTAGAACTAGGAGTGGAGAAGGAATGGGGATGGTTCAAGGAGGGAGTCATAAGGTGTGCAAAGATGGTGTGTGGAACAAGGAGGGCGGGAGGAAATAGAAGGAAGGGTAGTGAGTAGTGGGATGAGGAAGCAAAGAAAGATGTAGAAGAGAAGAAGCAGGGATTCATAGATTGGCTACAAATTAGGGTGAGGGAATCGTATGAGAAGTACAAAGTAAAGAGAAGGGAAGTTGAGCATAAGAGAGGAAGCAAAGAGGAGAGCAGATGTGAAATGGGGTAAGAGTATGACAAAATTTTGAAAGTAATAAAAAGATGTTTTGGAAGTAAATTAAAAGAGAAAGAGGAGGGGGATCAAATAGAGAAGAAAATACAAAAGGTGCAGATGGAGAGATGATAATGGAAGAGAAGGCAGTGAGAGGAAGGTGGGCAGAGTATTTTAGGGAGTTGCTAAATGTGAAGGAGGATAGGGAGGGAAAGGTAGTTGCAGTGGGAAGCACTAAGAAAATGAGAGTGATGAGTGAGGAAAATGGAGGAGAAATAGGGAAGGATGAAGTGAAAGCAGCTGTTAAAATGATGAGAGCAGGTAAGGCACCTGGTCTGGATGGATGACATGCAGAATGTCTGAAGAAAGGAGGAACAGTTATGGTGGACTGGTTGGTGAGGTTATTTAATGTTTGTTTAAGAGAGGGTAGAGTGCTGGAGGACTGGAGGAGTGCCTGTATAGCTCTACTTTACAAGGAAAAGGGGGACAAGTGTGAGTGTAGTAGTTTCAGAGGGATCAGCTTGTTGAGTGTAGTTGGGAAGGCTTATGGGAGGGTCTTGATTGAGAGGATTGGGAAAGGAACAGAGGGAGTAATTGGTGAGGAACAGTGTGGGTTTAGGACAGGTAGAGGTTGTGTAGATCAGATTTTTGTGGTAAGACCAATATGTGAGGAAGCTATAGGAAAAGGTAAGGATGTTTTTTGGGCTTCTATGCTTTTATGGATCTGGAAAAGGCTTACGACAGGGTAGACAGGAAGGCACTGTGGGAGGTACTGCAGATATATGGGATAGGAGGAAAGCTGTTAAGAGCAGTCAAGAGTTTTTACGAGAGTAGTAGAACTTGCGTTAGGATTAGAAATGGAGAGAGTGAATGGTTTGAGGTAAAGGTGGGACTTTGTCAGGGATGTGTTATGTCATCCTAGCTGTTCAATCTTTACATGGATGGGGTGGTGTGAGAGGTGAATGCAAGGGTAGAGGTTGGAGATGATTAAAGAAAAGGAGAAAAGTGGGAGGTGAGCCAGTTGTTGTTTGCTGACAACACTGCACTTGTAGCAGGATCAGAGGAGGGATTGAGGAAGATGGTGACAGAGTTTGAGAAGGTGTGTGAAAGAAGGAAGCTGAAGATAAATGTGGGTAAAAGTAAGGTGATGAGATATACAAGGGGAGAGAGTGACAGCAGGCTGGAAGTGAGCATTAAGGGTGAAAGACTGGAGGAAATGGATAGTTTTAGATACTTGCGTGCAAATGTGGCAGGAAAGGGAGGAGTGCGGTTGGAGGTAGAATGTAGATTGAGAGAAGTGAGTAAATGCCTTGGTGGATTGAAAAGTGTAATGAGAAATAGACATTTGGGAATAGATGCTAAGAGGAGACTGTATGAAGGAGTAATTGTGCCAACAGCATTGTACGGGGCAGAAACATGGAACATGAGAGAGGAAGAGAAAAGGAGTTTGAATGTGTTTGAGATGAAATGTTTGAGAAGTATGATGGGTTACTAGGCTAGATAGAGTGAGAAGGTGATGAGAACGGGTGGAAAGGAAACTGGGAGATAGAGTTGATGAAAGAGTATTAGGATGGTTTGGACACATGGAAAGAATGAGTGAAGAAAGATTAGTAAAAGAAGTGTGGAAGGCAGAGATGGAAGGAGTGAATATGAGGGGGTGTCCTAGGATGAGATGGATGGATGGGGTGAAAGGGGCATTACAAAAGAGAGGAATGTCTGTGGAAGAAGGACGGGAGATGACAGAAGATAGGGGTGAATGGAGAGCGGATGTGTATAGATGATGCTGTGATGCATGAGGGGGAGTGGCTGGGGGATGGGGGGTGAAGAAGTATGTATGAGAAAAAAAAAAATTGACACAGCCCGAAGGGATTTGTCCCTGTCTTCACCTTTTCTGCACCGAATTTATGAAGCGCCCACATCTTTTTCAGATCTCAACTTCATTATCTCCTTAGTTCCAATTCTATGTTGTCCTGATATCCTATTTTTACTTTTTCCAAATCTATTATGCTACATTTAATATTGAAGTTCACTTCCCATTTCTGACTCCAGGTCTTCCTTTAGTGATTTGCAATCCTTTTCAGTTTTTACTTTCCTTAACAATTTGGCGTCATCTGCAAAGAAGCTCATGTAACATTGCACATCATCATCCATGTCATTCACATAAATAGCAAACATTATTGGAGCCAATACAGATCCTTGCAGAACTCCACTGATCACCTCTTTCCAACCTGAATATTTTTCTCTGAGCACTACTCTCATCTTTTTACCAATCAGGAAGTCCTCCATCCATTTTAGTAGGTTCCCTTGTATCTATCCTTTATGTTTCAGTTTTCTTAATAATTTGTATCTATCCTATATGTTTCAGTTTTCTTAATTTTTTGTGTGGTACTTTGTCAAAAGCTTTTTGTAAGTCCAGGAAGGCACAGTCAGCCCATCCATTCCTTTCTTGCACAATGTCTATTAATCTTGAGTAAAAACATATTAAATTTGTGGTACATGATCTTCCTTGTCTGAACCCAAATTGTCATGGGTTTATTATATCATTATCTTCCAGGTGTTTTACCCATCTTGATGATTTTCTCACAAATTTTGGCTATAGTGCTTGTTAGTGAGACCGGTCTATAGTTAGTTGGTTCTTCCTTGTTTCCTCAGTTAGTGGTACAATGTTAGCATTTTTCCAGTCTTTTGGTATTTTTCCTTCTTTAAATGAGCAACTTATTATGTTATGTATTTTGTCTGTTAGTTCTTTGCATTCTTTTAGAATCCAATTTGCAATTCCGTCTGGGCCATGTGATTTCCTGACGTCAAGGTTTGATAGATGTTCCATTATTTCTTTTTGTGTTATTATTATCTCGCTCATTGGGGGAGATTGCCTTTCATTTCCCTTGTCCCAATATTGTGCTTTCTAGTGAAAACAAAGTGATTATTCATGACTTTGGCAATTTCTAGTTCTTCTGTGTATTCTATATTCTTTTGGCATAGTTTCACCATTTCCTGTTTATTTTTAAGTTTACCATTCATGTATTGATAGAATAGCTTGGGCTCTTTGCATTTATCTATAATGTCCTTTTCATGGTTCCTTTTTTCCTCTCTTCGCACTTTTACATACACATTTCTTTAGTTTATATATACTTGCCATTTTCTATTTTTTTTTTTCTTTTCTCCATCTTTACCAAGCTCTGTCCCTTCTATCTTTTGCCACACTGCATCTTTTGTTGAACCAGCATTTAATGTATACTCTCTCTAGCTTCTGTCTTGGTACATGCCTATTCACCCCTTCATTGTAATTATCCATCAAGATATCCCATTTCTCTTCCACTTTTGTCTCTCATGTAAAAAAATTCCTAATTTGCATCCAGGAGGAATTTTAGTTTTCCAAAGTCCATTTTGCTTTACATCAATCTTCCTTTTCTATGTTTATCATTTCCCTCCATGTATATTTCTTCCTTAACCTCTTCAGTACGGGCCTTAAATCTCGCGGGCAGCAGCCGCTGCCACCGTACAACGTGTCATTATAATACTCGCATAAAATATAGTCACCGCTTATATCGATCGTTCTCTCTTTCACCCGTGAATTTTGATAACCATAGAAAATGTGATTAAAGACAGTTTAGAGAGTATGTAAAAACGCAGGGGCAACTACAATAAATATAATCAAGACGCCGATATGGCAGCCTCGCGTATCCACTTGCTCCTCATGCCGCCTACGTATGTGGCACCGTATGGAAGGGGTTAAGTTCAGTTTCAGTGAGTACAACCACTCCTCGTTTAACGACGACAATTGGGACCAGCGCGCCGTCATTAACCGAATTGGTCGTTAAGCAAAAGTGTATACATATACGTACATGTACTGTATGTACAATGCCCATCAATACATGTACATGTATCTTTATTTTCGTGTATTTTCCCTCTTTTATACAGTACATTAAAGCTTTATTTACTGTTTATTTACGGTGGTTAGGTTCCTGAAATTACCGTATATGACCAAATCCGCTTATGCTGACATTCCATATTGAATACCGGGGTATTTTTTTAGTTTCGACCATGGGTGCAATATAGCAATAGAAAATTAGTTATTAATTTTGTAAATTAAAATGTATCAACGTAATATGCAATTTTGTGGGTGGAAATGAAAGTAAAAAATACCATGCTACAAGAAAATATGCTAATGAATGAAGTTGGTAGCATAGGATTGTGACGCCATCTTGTCGTCTGCCAACGTCTCTCATGACAACGACAACGAGGACGAGCCGGATGACATTTAATTTGCAGGTAATGATTTATCAAACACAGGTCAGGTTAGTTTAGTTTAGGTTAGACGAATTCATCATCCTTTTATTTCTTCGACATCGGCATCTATCATAACAAACATGGTGTACCATTCATCCGACATGACTTCGTTACTTACGAAATTTGTTTTAGCACCTTTTTTTTTTTCTTTTTTTTTCCGCTCACAAAATTGCATATTACTTTGATACATTATAATTTACAAAATTAATAATTAATTTTCTATTTCTATATTGCGCCCATGGTCGAAATTAAAAATTTACCACTACCGGTATATACTGTACCCCAGGTAGTTTTTGCAGCTTGCAGGATGGTAATGTAGACCTAAGCTTCAGAACATTTTACCTCACAGCTAATATCCACCGTACAAGTTCAATTATAACATCATACAAATTTGCCTCAGCCAACTTAATTATCGTACACGACGTCGTAACTTCGGGAGATTTACGTTAAAGGTCTGTAATAAGCCCGTCGTAACTCCGCGTCGTCGCTAACCGAGTAGGTCGTTAAACGAGGAGTACCTGTATATGGTCACTCTTTCCAATTGGTGTCTTGTATTGGGTTTTATCCACAATTTCAGGTAATGTAAATATTAAATCTAGTCTCGACAGCTCATTATTTCTATGTCTGGTGTTTTCACTGACCCACTGAGTCATTGTATATTCCGTCATGTCCAGTAATACATTACCCCACAAGTCATCTCCGCTTTTCACTGTCATGTCCTCCAAACAAATTTCTCTGCGTCATAATAATCGCATTATAAAAAATAAAGTCAGTGCTCAATCATTCGTTCTCTTTCACCCATGTATTTTGATAACCATAGAAAATATGATGAAGCCAGTTTAGAGAGAATGGAGGTTACGTAGGTATGACTACAATAAATATAATCAAGATGCCGACGGCATCATCGAGTACCCACTTGCTCCTCATGCCGCCTACGTAGGCGTCACCGTATGGAAGTGGTTAAAGTCCCACATAATTACCAGGTTACCTCCACCCATTATTATCTCATTTAATGAATGCCTTGTATCTTCTAGCATTTTTGTATACCCGTTCTCTTTCCAAGCGTTCATTTTTGGGAGCACATAAGTCACCACAAACTTTCCACTTTTCATGTCCTTGACTTTGACTTTTATCATGATCAGTTATCATGATCAGTTCTACATTTAAGTTTTTCTTGGCCAAGAACATGACTCCTCCTCCCTGTTTCTTGTCTCTGTTTTTAATCCAGTAATTGTATAGTCCATGTCCAACATCGATGGATGGTATTGCACCCCTTAGTTTAGTCTCCACAATTCCCATTATGTCTGGTTTTTCTTCTTACAGGTAATCATTGAGTTCATTCAGTCCAGAAATTAATATGGTGATGTTAGTATAGGCCACTTTCAATTTTTTCCTTTCTCCATTTTTTTTTTCTGTCTGGTTCTCCCATTCTGATGTGTATGTGGAGGCTGTGACAAGTGTGTGCCTCTCATGTCAGGGTTATTCTTGACTTTGAGGACTTTCATTTTATGGTGTAAATGGTCTGTAGGTGTTGTATTTGTGCAACCTGTAATTGTCTTTAGGGCTTTGTTTTGTGTGATCTGTAGGGTGTTGTTGGTGTCTTAGTGAGATTAGAGGTTCCATGTGGGGTTCACATAATTCATCACCTGGCTTATGCTTTGTTTTTATATTGTAGTACTAGTTTCTTTGTTTTGTCTGTATGTTGTTCCTATAATTTATTTAAGTGCATTAAGTCTAGATGAGCATTTTTTTGGTTAAGTTTGTGATGTGTTGTTTGAATGACATGGATGTATCATATGTTACACCAAGAATCTTGGGTGTATGTGTGTGTGGTATGAGAGTGTTGTTGATATAGAGGCATGGTATGTATATGTGTTCCACTGTCTAGTTGGTGAGAAGTGTGGCTGTGGGGCTATTGTGAGTGTAGTGAACCAATTGTAAAGTGTGTTCAGGTATGGTTGTAGTATTTCTGCAGATTTGTATTTCTGAGGTGTTGGGTGTGAGTATATTGTGCACACATAGATTAAAGAGTGTGGGGGATAGAACCGAGCCCTGTGGTACTCCATTCTTAAAGTTTCTAGTGTGTGATGATTGGCCATAATCTGACACTTAGGCATTTCTACCTGCTAGATAATTGGTCAGCTATCTTTTGGTATGAATGTGCATGTCTGTGTTGTATATTTTGTTTGTGAGATTGTCATGGGGGATGGCATCGAAAGTTTTAGTAATGTCTGATGTTATAAGAAGTGTTCTGTGTAGGGGCATATCTTAATTGATGTTTATCAGAAGAGTGTTTTTGAAGGTTAGTGGTCTAAAACCATGTGATTCAGCAAGGGGTGTGTGTGGTATGATGAGCTGTAGTATGAGGTGTTTTATGACTCAGGGGGGGGGGAGTGCAGGGAGGTGTGATTGGGTGATGTGATGCTGGGGATGAGTAGGGAGTATGTGTGAATGATATTTTGACACAGCCTGAAGGGATTTCTCCCCATCCTCTCTGTTTTCCAGGACAGAGAGGCAGGTTGCCCATCAAGTGAAGCAGCCTTGCTGTGGTTGCACTGTGTCTTGATACATTGCATCTGACCCAGGGCAGTGGGTGGGTGACAGGGATGACCCTCCATCCATGAGGATCTAAGATGAAAGGGTAGAAAGGATGGTGGATGGGAGTGGAATGGGTGGAACTGGGTGCTTGCCTTTTGACTTAGATTCCTTCTTGTAAGGGGGAAAAAGCTCTTGGTATATAGAGAGTATGTGTATCAGAGGACCTTTTACACCTTATAAGGGGGATGGCAGAGTCAAAGCACACACCCACCCTATACCCTATGAAACCCATTCATTACCTCTCCCATCTTAATACTTTGTCCCCTGCCACATTGGTCAGACCAAAGGCAATGCAGCTTAGCACAGCACTTTCACAATAGGCCATAACTGTGTACTGAAATAAAATTGCTTTTTGATCAGTTAAGTGTACTAGAGAAATGGATGCAGGGATTATACAGGTGAGTGGATGAGGGATGAAGGAAGCATTCAAAACAAATGTTACCCACAGAGCAAGGTGACTGAGGGAACATCCTTGCTTCTTTTGATTCACATCATGTGTATCCCTTTCAGTCTTTCCGGCTTAGCTGTGTGAAGATTAAATCTTGTTATTTTCCTAATGATACTGCCAGTTACTGATGGATCCTTCTTGTGGAACAGGTGTGACAATGAAGAGGCTAGGGAAAAAATATTGTAGGTAGGGATTATCACACAGCTAAGACCAGAGGGTCAGTCAGTCAGTCTGTTTTCCCAGGTCTCTCTTGCTGAAGCCTCATGAACCCCAGATAACTAACCAAAGCCACTGGTTCAGCCCATGAATCTCCTCAATGAATTTGAGTATATATGAAGTGTGTGTGTATTTTGACACAAACTCTTCCCCATATAAAGGGAAAAGGGCCTTTAGGATGTGTAATTACATAAATATTATTTTTTCTAAAATTTCAGACCCAGATGTATTTATAAGTAGAGAGCTAGCAATAGAAGCTGCAAGACAAAGAATGCAAGATGAATATTCTCGGGCAGCTGCTGCACATGCTGTGAAGATCAAGGAGGTACAGTATTTATTATCAGACTTGTATTATTTTTATTATAAAGCTGTTAAGGGAAACATTGTGCTCGAGAACGAACTTCGTCAATTATGATCGGAATTTCGCGAATTTTTAATATGTTATATATACATATACTGAGATGGGGGTGGAAAGGGAGTTGGGAGATAGGGTTGATGAAAGAGTATTAGGATGGTTTGGACACATGGAAAGAATGAGTGAAGAAAGACTAGTAAAAGAGGTGTGGAAGGCAGATGTGGAGGGAGTGAACATGAGGGGACGTCCTAGGATGAGGTGGATGGATGGGGTGAAGGGGGCTTTGGGGAAGAGGGGAATGTCTGTTGAGGAAGGACGGGAGAGGACAGAAGACGGGTGAATGGAGAATGGTTTTATATGGATGATGTGATGCATGAGGTGGAATGGGCAGGGGGATGGGGAGTGAGGTAGTATGTGTGAGCAGAATTTGATGCAGCCTGAAGGGATTTCTCCCCATCTTCTCCTTTTATGCATGGGGGGACGGAGAGGGGGTTCGCCGATTTAATGAAGCGGCCTTGCTGTGGATGTGCTGTGTCTTGCAACACTGCTTCTGACCCAGGGCAGTGGACAAGGTGCAGGGATGACCCGTCATCCGGGAGGTTCTAAGATATGAGGGAGGGTGGAGGGGTGTGGAGTGTATACAGAAATGGAATGGGTGGAAATTATTTTATGCCTTTTCTTTTTTGGCTACCTCCCTTGTAAGGGGGGAAAAGCCTTGGTATATGTATGTATTTGGTAGAAAAACAATGAAGTAATTAAAAAAACCAGTTTTATGAAAAATTACAAACTTTCTATCTCCTCATTTATCCATTGACTGAGCATGCTGAAAAAAATACCACAAATGCTCTATAGCAATACCTAAATAATTATTGTAGTTTTTGGAATTTCCTCTTAGTTTAGGAGAAAGAATTTTTTTTTTTTAATGTTGACTTTTTTTTTTTACATAAAATACAATATATCGACTTCTGTCACAAAAAAAAAGAAAAATGCTTCAATAGAAAAATTGCAAATTTATTTAGCTTTCAATTGATCGAAACCCCATTAAAATCGGCCAAGTAGTTATGGAGGAGATAGAAAAAATGTAGAGAAAAGTGTAGTTTTGAGATATTGAGCTTTGAAGTTCAAAATACATTTCCCTGCATTTTTTATATATTTCATTTAGATTTTTTTTCCTCTGCGCCAATCTTCATGCATTCTATGTCATTCACATGTTATTATAAAGTGTAGCTGGTACCTGGTCCCCCCTTTTACGAGGTATTAGCAGCTAAGAAGGCAAGTGTTTCAGGAGGCACCACCTTCCTCATTGTCGCCAGGTTCACTTATTAGAAAGTTCCTGGCTGGAAATCGGAGCTGAACGATAGTATTCTCTTCCTCTTTCTGGTCTTTGGTGTCCCTTTCCGTTCTGTGTCTTTTTCTTGTTCCTCAAGTGCTTTTGTAATGATGGGATTGACTCCAACCAAGTGAGAGAGAAGATTATGTGTCCTTCCAAAGTTATGATCAATGACAGTTGCTCTTGTGACGAAAAGCACTCGGAGCATTTCAGTTGAAGAGGCACATGATGGTACGTCACGCATGCTCGATGTTTGCGGTGACGTCATTTGAGAAAAGAGGATGTGGAGGGGCAGAGGAGTGCAATAACGCAGTCAGCGTAGCGAGCCCGGGTGCGCAGCAGCACTGCTATGAGTCATCTCCAGTAATAACCGAGGCAGAAGTACACTCTTTCTCAATAATTTGATTCAGTTTCTTAGCTCTTTCATGAAATGCACGTTTCTTCTTCGAATGTTTAGGCATTCTTGAAATGATTATACATACACATACATATACCAAGGCTTTTTCCCCCTTACAAGGGAGGTAGCCAAAAAGGAAAAGGCATAAAATCATTTCCACCCATTCCATCCCTGAATACACTCCACACCCCTCCACCCTCCCTCTTATCTTAGCACCTCCTGGATGATGGGTCATCCCTGCACCTTGTCCACTGCCCTGGGTCAGAAGCAGTGTTGCAAGACACAGCACATCCACAGCAAGGCCGCTTCATTAAATCGGCGACCCCCCCTCTCCGTCCCCACATTGCATAAAAGGAGAAGATGGGGAGAAATCCCTTCGGCCTGCATCAACTTTTGCTCACACATACTACCTCACCCCCCATCCCCCTGCCCATTCCACCTCATGCAATCACATCATCCATATACAACCATTCTCCATTCACCCCTGTCTTCTGTCCTCTCCCGTCCTTCCTCAACAGACATTCCCCTCTTCCCCAAAGCCCCCTTCACCCCATCCATCCACCTCATCCTAGGACGTCCCCTCATGTTCACTCCCTCCACATCTGCCTTCCATACCTCTTTTACTAGTCTTTCTTCACTCATTCTTTCCATGTGTCCAAACCATCCTAATACTCTTTCATCAACCCTATCTCCCAGCTCCTTTTCCACCCCTGTTCTCCTCCTCACCTCCTCATTTCTCACTCTATCTAGCCTAGTAACCCCCATCATACTTCTCAGACACCTCATCTCAAACACATTCAAACTCCATCTTCTTCTCTTATGTTCCATGTTTCTGCCCCATACAGTGCTGTTGGCACAATCACTCCTTCATACAGTCTCCTCTTAGCATCCATTACCAAATGTCTATTCCTCATTACACTCTTTAATCCACCAAGGCATTTACTCGCTTCTCTCAATCTACATTCTGCCTCCACCTTCACTCCACCTTCACTCCACCTTTTCCTGCCACATATGCACCCAAGTATCCAAAACTATCCACTTCCTCCAGTCGCTCTCCCTTAATGCTCACTTCCAGTCTACTGCCACTTTCACCCCTTGTACATCTCATCACCTTACTTTTACCCACATTTATCTTTAGCTTTCTTCTATCACATACTCTCCCAAACTCTGCCACCAACTTCCTCAATCCCTCCTCCTATCCTGCCACAAGCGCAGTGTCGTTCGCAAACAACAGCTGGCTCACCTCCCACTTTTCTCCATTTTCTTTAACCATCTCCAATCCCTGACCCACTACCCTTGCATTTACCTCTTGCACCACCCCATCCATGTATAAGTTGAACAGCTAGGGCGACATAACTCATCCTTGACGAAGTCCCACCTTTACCTCAAACCACTCACTCTCTCCATTTCTAATCCTGACACAAGCTGACACGTGCAATGTTGCTTCATAATAATCGCATTATAAAAAATAAAGTCAGTGCACAATTGTTCGTTCTCTTTCACCCGTGTATTTTGATAACCATAGAAAATTGATGAAGCCAGTTTAGAGAGAATGGAAATTACTTAGGTACGACTACAATAAATATAATCAAGATGCCAACGTCGGCATCATAGAGTACCCACTTGCTCCTCATGCTGCCTACGTAGGCGTCACCGTATGGAAGTGGTTAAGAGAGGGTAGAGTGCCGGAGGACTGGAGGAGTGCCTATATAGTTCCACTTTACAAGGGAAAAGGGGACAAGTGTGACTGTAGTAGTTTCAGAGGGATCAGCTTGTTGTTGTTGTCGTTCCTTAGACTGTCTGTCCGAGCAGTCCCGTCTCCCCAAGGAATGCCATAGCCGAAACTGGGTTTTCCCACAAATCCTTTATAGAGCGTATGTTGTGTTGTTTGCGTGCATGATTGTGTATAATGCAGTCTTCCATTATGTGTTGTATGGTATGGGGTGAAGTGTTACATCCTGGGCAGCTGTTCACAATGCGGTCATCCAGCCTCTTCTGGTAGCTTAGAAGTGCTGGGTGGTGACCGCACCGCAGTCTGGCCAAGTGGACTCTGTCCTTTCGTGGGAGAGAGGATTCAGAAGGGTGGATATCAGGGGGTCTGGCATGCAGCAGTGTGTTGTCTTTCAGTGTGTTAATGGAGCGGTGAGTGATATGATTATGAATATGTTTCCGGAGGCTGGTATTTGGTGGTTGTGGAGGAAGAGAAGAGAGTATCTGTGCGTGATAAAGGTCTTTGGGTGTTGTTTTAATGTTTCTTGGTGTGTGTGGGTGTTCTGCTATGTAGTGTAGCGGGTGTAATTGTTTGTGGTGGCTGCGGCAAGTGTTTGTGTGCCTCTCATGTCGAGGTGGTCCTTGACTTTGAGGACTTTTGTTTCATGGTGTAAATGGTCTGTAGGTGTTGTATTTGTGCAGCCTGTAATTGTTTTTAGGGCTTTGTTTTGTATGATTTGAAGGGTGTTGTGGTGTGTCTCACTGAGATTAGGAGCCCATGCAGGACTCGCATAATTCAACACTGAGCGTATGCATTGTTTGTATATTGTTATATTAGTTTCTTTGTTTTGTCCAAATGTTGTTCCAGTGATTGACTTAAGTGCGTTAAGTCTGGGTGTGCATTTGTTTTTTTATGTTTGTGATGTGTTGTTTGAAAGACATGGATGTATCGTATGTTACACCAAGAATTTTCGGTGTGTTTGTGTGTGGTATTAGAGTGTTGTTGATGTAGAGATGAGGTATGTATTTGTGTTCTTTTGTCCAGTTTGTGAGAAGTGTTGCTGTAGATTTGGTTGGAGCTATTTTGAGTCTGTGATGAACCATGTGTTGAGTGTGTCAAGGTATGGCTGGATTATTTCTGCAGCTTTGTCTGTGTTACGATGTGTGCATGTGATTGTTATGTCGTCTGCGTAGGAAGAGATTTGTATTTCTGATGTGTCTGGCGTGGGTAAGTCATGCATGTATAGATTAAATAGTGTGGGGGATAGAACTGAGCCCTGTGGTACTCCGTTCTTAATGTTTCTGATGTGCGATGATTGGCCATTATATGACACGTAAGCATTCCTACCTGCCAGATAATTGGCCAGCCATCTTTTGGTGTTATTGTGCATGTCTGTGTTATATATTTTATTTGTTAGGTTGTGGCGGGGGATAGCATCAAAAGCTTTACTAATGTCTAATGTTATAAGAAGTGTTCTTTGGTGGGGCCTATCTGAATTGATGCCATCTAAAATTCTTTGTGTGAGGTTTGTCAGAAGAGTGTTTGTGGAGTGTAGTGGCCTAAAACCGTGTTGTAAGTCAGCAAGGGGAATATGTGGTGTGACAAGTTGAAGTATTAGGCGTTCAATGACTTTAGAGGGGGTGCAGAGAAGTGTGATTGGACGGTGCGATGTTGGGATTGTTGGGTCTTTGTTCGGTTTTGGAATGGTGATTATTTTACCATGCTTCCAGATGTCGGGTATAGTGTTGTGTGAATAGCTGTAGTTTGCAATGTTTGTGAGTGCGTGTATACCTTGTGGTCCAATGTGTTTTAGGTGGATGTTGCTTATGTTATCAGGGCCACAGGCAGATGAGTGCTTAAGACTATGTATTATGATTTTTGTCTGACTGTCTATGAAGGGTATATAGTCTGAGTCATTGGGAAAGTCTTTCTTACGTCGAATGGTGCGTCGGTCGTCAGGGTGAGAAGTGAGATGGCTTGTCTGTGCAAAATGACGTATGAGTGCGTATGCTTGTTGCTTGTTGAGTATAGTTGGGAAGGCTTATGGGAGGGTCTTGATTGAGAGGATTAGGAGAGGAACAGAGGGAGTAATTGGTGAGGAACAGAGTGGGTTTAGGACAGGTAGGGGTTGTGTAGATCAGATTTTTGTGGTAAGACCGATATGTGAGAAAGCTATAGGAAAAGGTAAGGATGTTTTTTGGGCTTTTATGGATCTGGGAAAGGCTTATGACAGGGTAGACAGGAAGGCACTGTGGGAGGTACTGCAGATATATGGGATAGGAGAAAAGCTGTTAACCTCTTCCATACGGTGCCGCCTACGTAGGCGGCATGAGGAGCAAGTGGATACGCGAGGCTGCCATATCGGCGTCTTGATTATAT
Organism: Oratosquilla oratoria; assembly: GCF_046742065.1. Taxonomy (NCBI): domain Eukaryota; kingdom Metazoa; phylum Arthropoda; class Malacostraca; order Stomatopoda; family Squillidae; genus Oratosquilla; species Oratosquilla oratoria. Next base: position 41,872,371 of record NC_134781.1, on the reverse strand, counting down.
TTATTGTAGTTGTCCCTGCGTAACTGACATACTCTCTAAACTGGCTTCATCACATTTTCTATGGTTATCAAAATTCACGGGTGAAAGAGAGAATGATCGATATAAGCGGTGACTATTTTTTATGATGCGAGTATTATGACGCAACATCGTACATCTAGCAGCTAATGCTGCCCGCGAGATTTTGGCCCGGAGTGAAGTGGTTAAGAGCTGTCAAGAGTTTTTACGAGAGTATTAGAGCTTGTGTTAAGATTAGAAATGAAGAGAGTGAATGGTTTGAGGTAAAGGTGGGACTTCATCAGGGATGTGTTATGTCACCCTGGCTGTTCAATCTTTACATGGATGGGGTGGTGCGAGAGGTGAATGCAAGGGTAGTGGGTCAGGGGTTGGAGATGATTAAAGAAAATTGAGAAAAGTGGGAGGTGAGCCAGTTGTTGTTTGCTGATGACACTGGTCTTGTAGCAGGATCAGAGGAGGGATTGAGGAAGTTGGTGACAGAGTTTGAGAAGGTATGTGAACGAAGAAAGCTGAAGATAAATGTGGGTAAAAGTAAGGTGATGAGATGTACAAGGGGAGAGAGTGACAGCAGGCTGGAAGTGAGCATTAAGGGTGAAAGACTGGAGGAAGTGGATAGTTTTAGATACTTGGGTTACAAATGTGGCAGGGAAGGGAGGAGTGGGGGTGGAGGTAGAATGTAGATTGAGAGAAGCGTGTAAATGCCCTGGTGGATTGAAAAGTGTAATGAGAAATAGACATTTGGGAATGGATGCTAAGAGGAGGTTATATAAAGGAGTGATTGTGCTAACAGCATTGTACTGGGCAGAAACATGGAACATGAGAGAGGAAGAGAGGAGTTTGAATGTGTTTGAGATGAAATGTCTGAGAAATATGATAGGGGTTACTAGGCTAGATAGAGTGAGAAATGAGGAGGTGATGAGAACGGGTAGAAAGGGAACTGGGAGATAGGGTTGATGAAGGAGTATTAGGATGGCTTGGACACATGGAAAGAATGAGTGAAGAAAGATTTTTAAAATAAGTGTGGAAGGCAGATGTGGAAGGAGTGAATATGAGGGGGCGTCCTATGATGAGATGGATGGATGGGGTGAAAGGGGCATTACAAAAGAGTGGATTGTCTGTGGAGGAAGGATGGAAGATATAGGTGAATGGAGAGGGGTTGTGTATAGATGATGCTGTGATGCATAAGGGGGAGTGAGTGGGGGATGGGGGGTGAGGAAGTATGTATGAGAAAAAAATTGACGCAGCCTGAAGGGATTTCTCCCCGTCTTTTCCTTTTCTGTATGAGGAGATGGAGAGGGGGGGTTGCCGAATTTATGAAGCGGCCTTGCTGTGGATGTGCTGTGTCTTGCAACACTGCTTCTGACCCAGGGCAGTGGACAGGATGCAGGGATGACCCCGTCATCCAGGAGGTGCCAAGATAAGAGAGAGGGTGGAGGGGAGTGGAATATATAGGAAATGGAATGGGTAGGAGTGGTTTCTATGCCTTTTTCTTTTTGGCTACCCCCCATGTAGGGGGAAAAAGCCTTTGGTATATGTATGTATGTAACATGTCAACAGAGATGATCTCTTGTCATCAATTACGGGGGCATGTGTTCAGTGTCACACATGCAATTACAGAAGATAAATATCTATATGTACCAAGGATTTTTCCCCCTTACACGGGAGGTAGCCAAGTTGAAAGGCACACACCTACTTCCATCCATTCCACTCCCATTGACCACCCTTGTTTCCCTTTTATCTTGGTTTCTTGTGGATGAAGGGTCATCCCTGTCTCCTAACCACTGTCCTGGGTCAGAAGCAATGTAACAAGGCACAGCACATCCACAGCAAGGCCTCTTCATTTAATCGGTGACCCCTCTCTTCATCCCCCCTGCAGAAAATAGAGAAGACAGTGATAAATCCCTTCAGGCTGCATCAAAATATTGTCCACACACAAACCTTTCCTACTCCCTCCATCCCCATCCCCTCCCTTCCTAGCATCAAAGTATCGTACACTGCCATTCTCCACTCATCCCTATCTCCTGCCTTCTCCTTCCTTGTTCAACAGACATTCTCTTGCTCAAAGCTCCTTTCACCCCATCAATCCATCTCACCCTTGGTCAACCCCTTAAGTTCACTCCATCCTCCTTTGCCTTCTTTTACTAACCTTTCTTCACTCATTCTTTCCATGTACCGAAACCATCCCAATACTTTCATCAGCAGTGGCTGCTGCAAATTATTATTATTATAAGCCCTAGACTAGAATATGCGGCAACATTGTGGTCACCCAGTACCAAAAAGAATATAAAGAAAATAGAAAGAATCCAGAGAGCAGCCACAAAAGTGGCACCTGCACTTGCAAACTTGTCATGTGAGGAGAGATTGGCTAAACTGGAGTTACCAACTCTGGAGCAAAGAAGAGAGAGAGGTGACCTACTGACCATCTACAGAATAATGAAGGGCATAGAAATACTCGATGGCGAGGACTTGTTAAACAGGGACAAGAGAAGCACAAGAGGACATGGAAAGAAAATAAAAAAAAACATAGCTATAGAAGAGATCTGAAGAAAAATAGTTTTCCGCATAGAGTGGTGGACACTTGGAACAAAGTGGACAATGAAATAGTGTGCGCAAAAACCATACATGAGTTTAAGGGGGTATGCGACACCTGGGGGGGGGGGTGAATTTGGTCAAGATATAGCATTTTTCAAAACTGTTCAAAATGTTTGTAATACCATGTAGAAATAAATCCTGACAAATAATTTTCCAGCGGCGCGCAATTTAAATGTCTTGGGCGGGGGTTTAAATGGACGGAGTTAAAGGCGCAACCCACACTAGAGGGGGGGGCGTGCCACTTAGGACCTTCAGGCGCATCGAATAACGTTGAAATTCGATTGAATTTACGCTCGCCCAATGCTTCAACGGCCAGTATGAGGGTGGAGGGGAAGGGAGGAAGGTGGAGAGATAGCTCAGTTACCTACTAGCTTCGAAAAAAAAAGTACGCATGTCTCATGAGCTCTCCTGGCAATATATTACCTTAGCTAGTACATATTACTCATTAGTACAGTCATCATGGGTAGCAAAAAGAACATCTACAATGACAAAAAAACAACAGTTAAAGATGGCAAACAGTCAAAGATGACTAGCCTAGACCTCACCACCTCTCACTCCACCACTGCCCTCACTTCCATCTCTCTCAACATATGTAGCCAGGTTCTACACCATGAAGTACTTTATTCATCTCGAATACAGCAAGAAAATTAGATATTAGTTATGAAATTGTACAGAGGGGAGATAAGAATGAATGTGAATTCATTATTGTGGAGAGCAGTTTTTTGCCCAACTTTACCGGAAGTAAAAGTTACTATCGATGGTTCGTGGAGTAAGAGAGGATTCACTTCCAAAGGCACCCACTGCTGGTTAAAATAAACCTCTTTCCAATTATTTAGATACCCCGAAGACCCCCAGCAGTGAGGTTTCATATGAAGAAACCGACAAATGTGCAAAAAAGCAAATTATATGATGGTGTCGTTTGTGCGTCGCCACTACTGTGATATACTTACACTTTAGTTTTTCACTATTTAAAGTACTTATGATTAAAATATGTTGATGATTTTTACTGTACTTATCCATTATATAATAAGAATTAAGCCATGAAAAAATCAGTCAAATTGGTGAAACTATAAGCAAATTACAGATACATTTATATTTCAAGTTGTCATATCTCCGTTCGATATTTTTTTTTTACTTTTTTTTAATCATAAAAAATCTAAAATACATCAGATTTAGATGAAATTTACAGGAAATATTATATTTAGTAACTGCTAGGGCCGGTCATTCAAATATTTTGAATAAGATGAAAGAGGAGTAATAATGGAAACAAGACCAAAAAAATATCATTTTTCATGATTTTTTCCGGACATTAAAATTGAAATGCCTGTATGCAAAAGTATAAAGGAAATTGTTCAATTACTCAATGACCGGCCCTAGGTGTGCCTACTGACTAATCATAGCCAAAATATAAAACAAATTGGTCCACGTATTATGATGCTGTACACTTTTAAATGTCGCTACTGGTATATGTACATGTGTACATACATCATTCTGTTTCACCTAAAATGTAGGCAACATGGATACCTATTTACATGAGAAGTTTCAGCTCTTTACTCTAAATAGTTTAGAAAATGACCCCTAGGTGTCGCGTACCCCCTTAACCCCTTCCATACGGTGCCGCACACGTAGGCGTCATGGACTTACATCTCAGTGGCAGCAGCCAATGCCAGCCGTACGACGTGTCGTAATAATACTCGCATCATAAAATATAGTCACCGCTTATATCGATCGTTCTCTCTTCACCCGTGAATTTTGATAACCATAGAAAATGCGATTACAAAAGAATTAGAAAGAATGTCATTATGGAGGGGCGACTACAATAAATATAATCAAGACGCCGATATGGCAGCCTCGCGAATACACTCGCTCCCCATGACGCCTACGTGTGCGGCACCGTATGGAAGGGGTTAAGAGCAAACTAGACACTGCAAGATACAAAGTCGGGACACCACGAGTGTAGCTCCCTTTCATGCAAAATACGACTAGGTAAATTATATGTAGGTGTGCAAAGATGGTGTGTGGAATAAGGATGATGGGAGGAAATAGAAGGAAGGGTAGTGAGTGATGGAATGATGAAGCAAAGAAGGTTGTAGAAGAGAAGAAACAAGCATTCACAGATTGATTACAAATTAGGATGAGAGAATCATATGAGAGATACAAAGAAAAGGGGAGAGAAGTAAAACATAAGATAAAAGAGGCAAAGAGGGGAGCAGATGTGAAACTGGGTATTGGCTGCATGTTATTGCTGGGTTAAAAGCTGCTAAGTAGCATGCAGCTGATACTTTAGGGCAGGGGTTCTCAGCCTTACTTGGCCCATTCACCCCTTTCACCATTTGTCAGAATGTCATTCCCCCCTCCTTTCCAAGATTGTCTGTTTCAAAAGGCGCATTCTAAATAATATGCAAATATTACTAAAAACCCTTTTATTTTTTCCAAATTAGTATACATTTTTCCCAAATTAGTATAAATCCAGCCCAGGTGACAGGCCAGATAGGCCAAAACCTATAATTGTTTTCCACACCCCGTAAGCTGACTGTGGTCACAAATCACCCCCAGAAATCCCAAAATTCCCCCCTGGGGGTGAATTTCACCCCCAATGAGAACCCCTGCTTTAGGGTCTATATAGGGCTCCCCTATGGACCAGAGCCAAACAACATTTTGTCTGTGGTAGAGGAAATCTCTATTCATAGAGAAATGATACTTTACTATACTGCGACTGTCCCTCTGTTATTCTGCACCCCCCCCCCAACCTTGTTATTGTCCTGTACCATTTCTCTGAATATCGTTTCCTTTCTTCGCCTAACCCTGTGGTGGGGGAAAAGAATACTGCCACCAAGTCTTTCCACTTCAGTCGTACGAGGCGACAAAAATGGGATGGGTATAGGACTAGGCATCCTTCTCCCTGTAGCCCCAAAGGGGACATAACTAAAAAAAATAAAGGCATAAGAGGGTCTAGGAGTTTTCCAACCAGTACCCTAAGGTTTGGGTCTTTTAGTGTGTGTGGATGTGGTACAAATGAGAATAAAAGGGAAGAGATAGGCAATATGTTTGTGAGAAGAAAGATGGATGTGTTGGCATTGAGTGAAACTAAGTTGAGAGGGAGGGACAAGTTTGAGTTTGGGAGTGTAGTTGGGACGATCTCAAGAGTGAAGAGAGGATGAAGGAGAGAAGGGGTGGCTATACTAGTAAGTGAAGAGATAGGTGAGTGTGTAGTGGAGTGAAAGGAGGTTTCTTCAGTGTTAATGTGGATGAAGTTGAAGCTGGGGAAGGAGATGTGGGTTTTTGTAAGTGTATATGGGCCTGGTAGGGAGGCTTTTTGGATAGATTTAAAGAAGTGCATAGAGGGATTAGGGAGAAATGTTAATGTAGTGGTATTGGGAGACCTTAATTTTAGGGTAGGAAATGAACCAATAGATGGAGTGGTTGATAAGTGTGGAGTTCCAGGCAAAAATTGTAGTGGAGAATTGATGGTGGAGATGCGTGTATAAAGAGAGTTGATGATAATAAATACAGTGTTTAAGAAGAAAGTCAAATATAAGTACACATGGGAGAGGGTGGTGGATGGAAGGATGGTAGATAGTGTTAATGGTAACCAGGAGTATACTAGTAAGAATTAAGCATGATAACCGATATAGAAGTTGGTGAAACTATTGCAAATAGGGATCACAACTTAGATTCAAACTGCTAGAAAAATTTAGAAGAATAGATGCTTGTGTATCAAAAATACCCGATTTTAGTAAAGCTCAGTTTATAGGACTACATCAGGAGCTTCAGCTTACAGATTGGGAGGCAAAATTAAGCAAAAGACTTGTAGATCAGATGTGGGAAATATTTCAAAATACATTTAATAAGATGATTCATACATCCTGTTCAAGGACAGATGCCCCCCCAAATCAGGCTCACCCAAAATGGCTCGACAAAGAAACTGAAAAAAGTATTGCTAAAAAGAGACAGGCTTATAAGAAATACAAGTGCTTGGGTGCACCTAGTTATGTAAAAATATAGATTTAAAAAAGACAATAAAAAAACAAAAATGACAATACAAAATGAATATTGGTGAAAAATCCAAGGAGCATACATATACATACATATACCAAGGCTTTTTCCCCCTACAAGGGAAGTCAAAAAGTAAAAGGCATAAAACCATTCCCACCCATTCCCTAAATACACTCCACCCCCCTCCACCCTTCACCCTCCCTCTCATCTTAGCACCTCCTGGATGATGGGTCATCCCTGCACCATGTCCACTGCCCTCGGTCAGAGACAGTGTCGCAAGACACAGCACATCCACAGCAAGGCTGCTTCATTAAATAGGGGAACCCAAGTATCTAAAACTATCCATTTCTACAGTCGCTCTCCCTTAATGCTCACTTCCATTCTGCTGCCGCTTTCACCCCTTGTACATCTCATCACCTTACTTTTACCCACATTTATCTTCAATTTTCTTCTTTCACACACTCTCCCAAACTCTGTCACCAACTTTCTCAATCCCTCCTCTGATCCTGCCACAAGCGCAGTGTCATCTGCAAACAACAGCTGGCTCACCTCCCACTTTTCTCCAGTTTCTTTAAACATCTCCAATCCCTGACCCACCACCCTTGCATTTACCTCTCGCACCACCCCATCCATGTATAAGTTGAACAGCCAGGGTGACATAACACATCCCTGACGAAGTCCCACCTTTACCTCAAACCACTCACTCTCTCCATTTCTAATCCTGACACATGCTCTACTACTCTTATAAAAACTCTTGACAGCTCCTAGAAGCTTTCCTCCTATCCCGTATATCTGCAAAACCTCCCACAGTGCCTTTCTGTCTACCCTGTCATAAGCCTTTTCCAAATCCATAAAAGCTCAAAAAAACATCCTTACCTTATCCTATAGCTTTCTCACATATCTGTCTGACCACAAAAATCTGATCTACACAACCTCTACCTGTCCTAAATCCACACTGTTCCTAACCCTCTTTTCCTCTCCTAATCCCCTCAATCAAGATCCTCCCATAAGCCTTCCCAACTATACTTAACAAGCTAATCCCTCTGAAACTACTACATTCACACTTGTCCCCTTTTCCCTTGTAAAGTGGAACTATACAGGCACTCCTCCAGTCCTCTGGCACTCTACCCTCTCTCCAGCAAACATTAAATAATCTCACCAACTAGTCCACCATCACTGTACCTCCCTTTTTTAGAGATTCTGCATGACATCCATCCAGACCAGGTGCCTTACCTGCTTTCATGATCTTAACACTGCCTTCACTTCATCCTTCCTTATTTCTCCTCCATTTTTCTCACTCATCATGGTCATTTTCTTTGCACTTCCCACTGCAACTATCTTTCCCTCCCTATCCTCCTTCACATTTAGCAACTCCCTAAAATACTCTACCCATCTTCCCCTTACTGCCTTCTCTTCCATTATCATCTCTCAATGTGCACCTTTTACCTTTTCTTCTCTACTTGATTCGCTTCCTCTTCCTCTCTTAATTTCTTTCCAAAACATCTTTTTATTACTTTCAAAATTTTCTGTCATACTCTTACCCCATTTCACATCTGCTCTCCTCTTTGCCTCCTTTACCTTGTGCTTTACTTCACTTTTCTTTTCTTTGTACCTCCCATATGACTCCCTTGTCCTAATTTGTAACCAATCTGTGAAAGCTCGCTTCTTCTCTTCTGCAACCTTTGTTTCCTCATCTCACCACTACATCTCATCACTACCCTTCCTCTATTTCCTCCCATCCTTCTTGTTCCACACACCAAAGAGAATCCCAAAGAATTCTATAGTTACATTAGAGATAAAAAAATTATTAGGAATCATATTGGCTCACTATTATCTGCTGACGGTCAACTTGAGTATTCAAACATAGGAATGCATGATATTTTAAACAACTATTTTAGCTTAGTATTTGTAAGTGAAACACCTCAAAGTGAACTCCAAATAGAAACCTGTGAAAAATCTAGGATGAACTTACTATGGTAAATATAACAAAAGAAAATATTAAAAGGTATATAGAGAAACACAAAATTAATAAAACACCAGGGCCTGACAGTTAGCATCCAAGAATCTTAAAGGAAATGAAAAACGAGATTGTTGTTCCAATAGAAATTATTTTCAAGAAATCTATCATATCCGGAGATGTTCCAAGAGAATGGAAGCCAGCTAATGTTACTCCCATATTCAGAAAAGGTGACAAAAAGAAACCAAATAACTACAGGCCTAAGTTTGACTTCAGTCATAGGAAAAATGGTGGAAACTATTATCAGAGATGCTATCGAACATCATTTAGAAAATAACTGTTTGATAAATGACAGCCAGCATGGATTCAGACGGAAACATTCTTGCGTAATTAACTTACTCGAATTCTACAACACAGTCATCTTGAATTATGACAAAAGAAACAATATAGATTTAATATATTTAGACCTTGCAAAAGCTTTTGATACTGTCCCTCACAAAAGGCTACTTACTAAATTAGCTTCACACGGAGCAAGTGGTAGCCTATTAAGTTGGACTAGAAATTGATCAAAAACAGTTGTTTTAAATGACAAAACTTCTAGATGGAAAAATGTTACGAGTGGAGTTCCTCAGGGTTCCATTCTTGGGTGACTTCTATTCATAGTATATATAAATGATATAGACCATGGACTAAAATCTGTTGTTTCCAAATTTGCTGATGATACAAAATTGTGCGGATTGGCAAATGATCACTTAAATCAGTATTCAAGTAGATTTAGATAAATTACAGCAATAGTCTGAAAAGTGGCTAATGAAATGTACATACATACATATACCAAGGCTTTTTCCCCCTTACAAGGGAGGTAGCCAAAAAGGGAAAGGCATAAAATCATTTCCACCCATTCCATCCCTGAATACACTCCACACCCCTCCACCCTCCCTCTTATCTGAGCACATCCTGGATGAAGGGTCATCCCTGCACCTTGTCCACTGCCCTGGGTCAGAAGCAGTGTCGCAAGACACAGCACATTCACAGCAAGGCCGCTTCATTAAATCGGCGACCCCCCCTCTCCATCCCCCCATTGCATAAAATGAGAGGACGGGGAGAAATCCCTTCGGGCTGCGTCAACTTTTGCTCACTCATACTACCTCACCCCCCATCCCCCACCCATTCCACCTCATGCAATCACAACATCATCCATATACAACCATTCTCCATTCACCCCTGTCTTCTGTCCTCTCCCGTCCTTCCTCAACAGACATTCCCCTCTTCCCCAAAGCCCCCATCCACCTCATCCTAGGACGTCCCCTCATGTTCACTCCCTCCACATCTGCCTTCCATACCTCTTTTACTAGTCTTTCTTCACTTATTCTTTCCATGTGTCCAAACCATCCTAATATTCTTTCATCAACCCTATCTCCCAGCTCCTTTTCCACCCGTTCTCCTCCTCACCTCCTCATTTCTCACTCTAGCCTAGTAACCCCCATCATACTTCTCAGACACCTAATCTCAAACACATTCAAACTCCTTCTCTCTTCTTCTCTTATGTTCCATGTTTCTGCCCCATAAAGTGCTGTTGGCACAATCACTCCTTCATACAGTCTCCTCTTCGCATCCATTCCCAAATGTCTATTCCTCATTGCACTTTTTAATCCACCAAGGCATTTACTCGCTTCTCTCAATCTACATTCTACCTCCACCTTCACTCCACCTTTTCCTGCCACATATGCACCCAAGTATCTAAAACTATCCACTTCCTCCAGTCGCTCTCCTTTAATGCTCACTTCCAGTCTACTGCCACTTTCACCCCTTGAACATCTCATCACCTTACTTTTACCCACATTTATCTTTAGCTTTCTTCTATCACATGCTCTCCCAAACTGCCACCAACTTCCTCAATCCCTCCTTCAAACCTGCCACAAGCGCAGTGTCGTCCGCAAACAACAGCTGGCTCACCTCCCACTTTTCTCCATTTTCTTTAACCATCTCCAATCCCTGACCTACTACCCTTGCATTTACCTCTCGCACCACCCCATCCATGTATAAGTTGAACAGCCAGGGCGACATAATGCATCCTTGACGAAGTCCCACCTTTACCCCGAACCACTCACTCTCTCCATTTCCAATCCTGACACAAGCTCTACTACTCTCATAAAAACTCTTGACAGCTCCCAGAAGCTTTCCTCCTATCCCGTATATCTGCATAACCTCCCACAGTGCCTTTCTGTCTACCCTATCATAAGCCTTTTCCAGATCCATAAAAGCCCAAAAAACATCCTTCCCCTTTCCTATAGCTTTCTCACATATCTGTCTTACCACAAAGATCTGATCTACACAACCTCTACCTGTCCTAAATCCACACTGTTCCTCACCAATTACTCCTGTTCCTCTCCTAATCCTCTCAATCAAGATCCTCCCATAAGCCTTCCCAACTACACTCAACAAGCTAATCCCTATGAAACTACTACATTCACACTTGTCCCCTTTTCCCTTGTAAAGAGGAACTATACAGGAACTCCTCCAGTCCTCCGGCACTCTACCCTCTCTCCAGCAAACATTAAATAACCTCACCAACCAGTCCACCATCACTGTACCTCCCTTTTTCAGACATTCTGCATGGCATCCATCCAGACCAGGTGCCTTACATGCTTTCATCATCTTAACAACTGCCTTCACCTCATCTTTCCTTATTTCTCCTCCATTCTCCTCACTCATCACTCTCATTTTCTTCGCATTTCCCACTGCAGCTATCTTTCCTTCCCTATCCTCCTTCACATTTAGCAACTCCCTAAAATATTCTGCCCATCTTCCCCTTACTGCCTTCTCTTCCATTATCATCTCTCCATCTGCTCCTTTTACCTTTTCTTCTCTACTTGATTCGCATCCTTCTCCTTGTAGCCCCACAGGGGACATTCCTAATGAAATTTAACACAAGTAAATGCAGGTAATGCACATAGATAAAAATAACAATAAATACAATTACAAGTTATTTGGAAATTAGTTAACAAAAGTGGATAGTGAAAAGGATATTGGCGTAATTATCAGTAATGATCCCAAATCATCTAAGCAGTGTATTTCAGCCTCTGAGAAAGCAAATAAGATTCTAGGACTGATTGTGCGATCTTTTGACTTCAAAAGTCCATATCTCATTAACAAGCTATATAAATCGATAGTTCATCCACATTTGGAATATGCTGTGTCTGTATGGTCACTTAATCTCATTAAAGACATTGAGAGATTGGAAAAGGTTCATTGGCGAGCCACAAAACTGATTCCAAATATAAAAAATAAATCATGCGAAAATTGACTAAAACATGTGAACCGGTTTTCCCTGAAAAAGCATAGACTCGGAGGGGAATTGATACAGGTCTTTAAGATTCTAAAGGGAATTGACAACAAAAGTGACCAAATATTTACACTGAATTAGAATCCGACAAGAAATAATGGTCTCAAACTCAAGAAATTTATTTAATTTGGAAGTGGATAGAAACGACTTTGCCAGCCGTATAGTTAATGAATGGAATAAACTTCCTGCAGTAGTTTAGTTCAAAGCTTAAGATTCGTTTAGATAAGTATCTAAGCAAGATGATATAGACTGCCATTTATTTTATATAATCGTTGACCCTGACGATATAGAGATGTTAGCAGCAGATTGGAGAGTTTGGAGGCATCTTGTTGAAGCGATCAGGGGCCTCAATGGGCCTGTATCACCAGAGGAGTAGGAATAGTAGTATTTGTTTATTTGTTTGTTATCTGTTTATTATTTGCTTGATTTTCATTGATTATTATTTATCTATCAATTTATTATTTACTATTTACCTGCTTGTTTATTATTGAACTATACCTATGCATTTATTTATTCTATTTGTTATTATTTATATTCTATGCAGGAGAATAGAAATAATAATAAATGAAATAGATAAATGCATAGGTATAGTTAAATAATAAACAAGCAGGTAAATAGTAAAGCAGCCTTGCAGGTAAATAGTGAAGCGGCCTTGCTGTGGATGTGCTGTGTCTTGCGACACTGCTTCTGACCCAGGGCAGTGGACAGGATGCAGGGATGACCCGTCATCCAGGAGGTGCCAAGATGAAAGGGAGGGAGGAGGGTGGAGGGGAGTGGAATATGTAAGAGGTGTAATGGGTGGGAGTGTTTTCTATGCCTTTTTCTTTTTGGCTACCCCCCATGTAAAAAGCCTTTGATATATATATTATTTATATTTTAATTTTTTATTTTTATTTTATTTTATTTTTTTTTTTATTTATCATTATATTTTTTTTCGCATCCGACCTAGTTATGGACTAAAAGGTCTTCTGTCGGTATGTTCAGCCTTTGTAATCCTTTGTACATCTAAGGGGAGAGAGTGGGGGAATATCAGATAGTTTTGTGGTGGAAGGTAAGTTGAGAATAGATGGAGTCAGAAAAAAAGGACAGAAGGTAGGGAGGTGCTTAAAGTGAACTGCTTAAATGAGAAAGAAAAGGAGAAGGAATACAAGAAGAAACTAAGAGAGGAGTGGGAAGGAATGAAGGACAGAGTAGAACTAGGAGTGGAGGAGGAATGGGGATGGTTCAGGAAGGGAGACAGAAGGAAGTAGAAGGAAGGGTAGTGAGTGGTGGTATGAGGAAGCAAAGAAAGTTGTAGAAGAGATGAAGCAAGCTTTCACAGATTGGTTACAAAATAGGATAAGAGAATCATATGAGAGGTACAAAGAAAAGAGAAGTAAACCATAAGATAAAGGGGGCAAAGACGAGAGCAGATGTGAAATGGGGTAAGAGTATGACAAAATTTTGAAAGTAATAAAAAGATGTTTTGGAAGAAATTAAGAGGGGAAGAGGAGGTGAATCAAGTAGAGAAGAAAAGGTAGATGCAGATGTAAAGATGATAATGGAAGAGAAGACAGTAAGGGAAAGATGGGCAGAGTATTTTAGGGAGTTTGCTAAATGTGAAAGAGGATAGGGAGGGAAAGGTAGTTGCAATGGGAAGTGCTAAGAAAATAGCATTGATGAGTGAGGAAAATGGAGGAGAAATATGAAAAGATGAGATGAAGGCAGTTAAGATGATGAGAGCAGGTAAGACACCTGGGTTAGATGGGGGTCATGCAGAAGGTCTAAAAAAAGGAGGTACAGTGATGGTGAACTGGCTAGTGAGGTTATTTAATATTTGTTTAAGAGAGGGTAGAGTGCTGGAGGACTGGAGGAGTGCCTGTATAGTTCCACTTTACAAGGGAAAAGGAGACAAGTGTGAACATAGTAGTTTGAGAGGGATCATCTTGTTAAGTGTAGTTGGGAAGGCTTATGGGAGGGTTTTGATTGAGAGGATTAGGAAAGGAACAGAGGGAGTAATTGGTGAGGAACAGTGTGGGTTTAGGACAGGTAGGGGTTGTGTGGATAAGATTTTTGTGTTAAAGCAGATATATGAGAAAGCTTTAGGAAAAGGTATGGATGTTTTTTGGGTTTTTATGGATTTGGAAAATGCCTATGACAGGGTAGACAGAAAGGCACTGTGGGAGGTATTGCAGATATATAGGATAGGGAGAAAGCTGTTAAGAGCAGTCAAGAGTTTTTACGAGAGTACTAGTACTTGTGTTAGTATCAGAAATGGAGAGAGTGGTTTGAGGTAAAGGTGAGACTTTGTCAGGGATGTGTTATGTTGTCCTGGCTGCTCAATTTATACTTGGATGAGGTAGTGTGAGAGGTGAATTCAAGGGTAGTGGGTTGGGGATTAGAGATGGTTAAAGAAAATGGAGAAAAATGGGAGATAATCCAGTTGTTGTTTGCTAATGGCACTGCACTTATAGCAGGATGAGAAGAGGGATTGAGGAAGCTAGCGGCAGAGTTTGGAAAGGTGTGCGAAAGAAAGAAGTTGAAGATAAATGTGGGTAAAAGTAAGGTGATGAGATGTACAAGGGGAAAAAGTGGCAGCAGACTGGAGGTGAGTATTAAGGGAGAGATACTGGAGGAAGTGGATAGTTTTAGATACTTGGGTGTGAATGTGGCAGGAAAGGGAAGAGTGAAGGCGGAGGTAGAATGTAGATTGAGAGAAGGAAGTAAATGCCTTGGTGGATTAAAAAGTGTAATGAGAAATAGACATTTGGGAATGGATGCTAAGAGGAGATTATATGAAGGAGTGATTATGCCAACAGCACTTTATGGGGCAGAAACATGGAACATAGAGAGGAAGAGAGGAGGAATTTGAATATGTTTGAGATGAGGTGCCTGAGAAGTATGATAGGGGTTACTAGGCTGGATAGAGTGAGAAATGAGGTGACAAGGAGAATGGTTGTGGAAATGAAGTTGGGAGATAGTGTTGGTGAAAAAGTATTGGGATGGTTTGGACGTATGGAAAGAACGAGTGCAGAAAAATTAGTAAAAGATGTGGAAGGCAGAGGTGGAGGAAGTGAACATGGGAGAGCGACCAAGGATGAGATGGATGGATGAAGTAAAAAGGGCAATGGGAAATAGGAGAATGTCTGTTGAGGAAGGACTGGAGAGGACAGAAAATAGGGGTGAATGGCGAATGGTTGTGTATGGATGACGCTGTGATGCATGAGGGGGAGTGGGTGGGGGATTGGGGTGAGGGAATATGTGTGAAAAATAATTTGATGCAGCCCGAAGGGATTTCTCCCCTTCTCTATTTCTACATGAGTGGATGGAGAGGGGTTGCCAATTTAATGAAGTTGCCTTGCTGTGGATGTACTGTCTTGCAGCACTGCTTCTGACCCAGGGCAGTGGGTGAGATGCTTGGTTGACCCATCATCAAGAGGAAGCCAAGATAAGAGGGAGGGAAGGGGATGGATGGGAGTGGAGTATGTGGAGATAAAATGGGTGGGAGTGGATTTTATGCCTTTGTTTTTTGGCTACTTCCCTTGTAAGGGGGAAAAAGCCTTTGGTATATGTGTCACCCCCCCGTCGTCTCCTCTCAGAGCGTTTCTATTCTCTTTGTTCTAGAAGTTGTTGTTGTCGTTCCCTAGACTGTCTGTCTGAGCAGTCCCGTCTCCCCAAGGAAGGCCACAGCCGAAACTGGGTTTTCCCACAAATCCTTTATAGAGTGTATGTTGTGTTGTTTGCGTGCATGATTGTGTATAATGCAGTCTTCCATTATGTGTTGTATGGTATGGGGTGAAGTGTTACATCCTGGGCAGCTGTTCACAACACGGTCGTCCAGCCTCTTCTGGTAGCTTAGAAGTGCTGGGTGGTGACCGCATCGCAGTCTGGCCAAGTGGACTCTGTCCTTTCGTGGGAGAGAGGATTCAGAAGGGTGGATATCAGGGGGTCTGGCATGCAGCAGTGTGTTGTCTTTCAGTGTGTTAATGGAGCGGTGAGTGATATGATTATGAATATGTTTCTGGAGGCTGGTATTTGGTGGTTGTGGAGGAAGAGAAGAGAGTATCTGTGCGTAATAAAGGTCTTTGGGTGTAGTTTTAATGTTTCTTGGTGTGTGTGGGTGTTCTGCTATGTAGTGTAGCGGGTGTGATGTGTTTGTGGTGGCTGCAGCAAGTGTTTGTGTGCCTCCCATGTCGAGGTGGTCCTTGACTTTGAGGACTTTTGTTTCATGGTGTAAATGGTCTGTAGGTGATGTATTTGTGCAGCCTGTAATTGTTTTTAGGGCTTTGTTTTGTATGATTTGAAGGGTGTTGTGGTGTGTCTCACTGAGATTAGGAGCCCATGCAGGACTCGCATAATTCATCACTGAGCGTATGCATTGTTTGTATATTGTTATATTAGTTTCTTTGTTTTGTCCAAATGTTGTTCCAGTGATTGACTTAAGTGCGTTAAGTCTAGGTGTGCATTTGTTTTTTATGTTTGTGAGGTGTTGTTTGAAAGACATGGATGTATCGTATGTTACACCAAGAATTTTCGGTGTGTTTGTGTGTGGTATTAGAGTGTTGTTGATGTAGAGATGAGGTATGTATTTGTGTTCTTTTGTCCAGTTGGTAAGAAGTGTTGCTGTAGATTTGGTTGGAGCTATTTTGAGTCTGTTTGTGATGAACCATGTGTTGAGTGTGTCAAGGTAAGCTGGATTATTTCTGCAGCTTTGTCTGTGTTACGATGTGTGCATGTGATTGTTATGTCGTCTGCGTAGGAAGAGATTTGTATTTCTGAGGTGTCTGGCGTGGGTAAGTCATGCATGTATAGATTAAATAATGTGGGGGATAGAACTGAGCCCTGTGGTACTCCGTTCTTAATGTTTCTGATGTGCGATGATTGGCCATTATATGACACATGAGCATTCCTGCCTGCCAGATAATTGGCCAGCCATCTTTTGGTGTTATTGTGCATGTCTGTGTTATATATTTTATTTGTTAGGTTGTGGCGGGGGATAGCATCAAAAGCTTTACTAATGTCCAATGTTATAAGAAGTGTTCTGTGGTGGGGCCTATCTGAATTGATGCCATCTAAAATTCTTTGTGTGAGGTTTGTCAGAAGAGTGTTTGTGGAGTGTAGTGGCCTAAAACCGTGTTGTGAGTCAGCAAGGGGAATATATGGTGTGACAAGTTTAAGTATTAGGCGTTCAATGACTTTAGAGGGGGTGCAGAGAAGTGTGATTGGGCGGTGCGATGTTGGGATTGTTGGGTCTTTGTTCGGTTTTGGAATGGTGATTATTTTACCATGCTTCCAGATGTCGGGTATAGTGTTGTGTGAATAGCTGTAGTTTGCAATGTTTGTGAGTGCGTGTATACCTTGTGGTCCAATGTGTTTTAGGTGGATGTTGCTTATGTTATCAGGGCCACAGGCAAATGAGTGCTTGAGATTATGCATTATGAGTTTTGTCTGACTGTCTATGAAGGGTGTATAGTCTGAGTCTGTGGGGAAGTCTTTCTTACGTCGAATGGTGCGTCGGTCGTCAGGGTGAGATGTAAGATGGCTCGTCTGTGCAAAATGACGTATGAGTGCGTTTGCTTGTTGTCTGTTTGAGGGTAGATTATCTGTTGTTGTGATTATTGCTGCGTGAGAGCGTGTAGTGTTAGTGTTGGATAGTGTGATGCTGTTGAGTGTTTTGTACAATTTGCTGGTGTTTGTTTTGTGATCAAGTGTATTGATAAAGTTTTGCCAATTTTGTGTTTTTTGTTCATGTATTTTATTGGCAATCACAGTGTTTAGTGTTTGTATTTGGTCTGCTATGTTTTGAGGGATAGGTGTGGGGGTATCGTGTTTAAGTGTGTCACATTGTCTGATGAGGCCTTGGATTTCTGGTGTGAAGTTGGGGTTGTGTGATTTTCTGTTGCCTCTAGGGATGTATCTCTTGTCTGCGTTTTGTATGATTGTATTAAAAGCGTGCACAGCATTGTTTATGTTTGTGATTGGTGTACTGTTAAGTGTTTCAAAATGTTGTTCTGTCTCTTCAGTAAAGGCTTCCCAGTTAGCTCTCTTGTAATTGGTGTAAGTGTGTCTGTGGCCAGCTGGGGTGCATCTTGTTTTGGTGGTGATGATGATTGGAAGGTGGTCAGAGCCAAGGGCTCTGACCACTCTCCATGATGTTGTTGGGGTTAGGCAGGGGGAGCAAAAGGTGATATCAGGAGAGGAGGGAGTGTAGAGGGCTTGGTATGGGATATGTGTATGATTATGCGTGTTGTTCATGATAGTCAATGAGTCGAATTGAGTCTGTATATCAAGCCCTCTGTCTGTGTCAGGGTTGTCGACAAACCAGGCAGACGACTTGGCGTCAAAGTCACCACCCATGATCAGGTTGGGGATTGAGGTTAGTTGGCTGAGTTGAGGTCTGAAGGTGTTTGGAACTGTGGGGGATGATTGGGGGGGAATGTACATGTTAACTATTGTTAGTGTTGAATTGTTGCCTGTGCGGATACGAATGGATTGGGTTTCTGTTGTGTTATCTGTGGTAGGGAGGAGAGTTTTGGTTGTGGCACTTGTGTCCACAAAACAGATGGAATGGTGGATCAGGGTGATGAGTCCACCGCCATTGCCGTCAGTCCGGTCTTGTCTGATGGTGGTGTAATTATGAAATGATGGTGTTTTGTGTGAGTGTCTTAATTTTGTTTCTTGTAAAATTGCAATGTGTATGTTGTGTTGTTTAAGAAAGTGTTCAAGTTCATGTTTTTTAGTGTTAATACCGTCAATGTTGTGTTGTAATATGTTGATGTTGTGTGTTTTGTATGTGTTGTATGTTGCCGTTTGGGGTTGAGGTTGGGGTGGTAGTGGGGAAGGTGTAGGATCTGGGTCAGAGGGGGGGAAAGGAGAGATCGGGGACAAAGGAAGGGGAGTACTAATCGGGGGTAAGAGCAAAGGGAAATTGGGAGTGGGTAAGGGTGTTGGCTGTGGTTGGGGAGGTGGGATTGGGGTTACTGGAGGGCAGGTAGAACATGTCCAAGTGTTTGTGTATTGGTTTGTGTCAGCAAGTGTTGTACAAGTGAGGTGGGCCCAGTTTTTGCACATATTGCACTGAACTGAGCCCTTTGTCTGTCTGCTCGAAGTAATGGGTTTAGAGCATGTTGGGCATGTGTATTTTGTGGTGGGCCCAGGATTGCTCTCTACATCTCCGGCTAAAAGTAGAAGAAGAGGGGTGATCGCCGGAAAATGACCCCTCAGTGCAGAAAAAACGTAACATTGTGTGTTGGAAAAAAAGGATTGTGGTACTCCCCCAGGTAGGCGTAGCTCCTCCTTGGGGATCGGTGCCATCTGCGTAGAGCTGATGGCCAGGGGTGGTTGCTGCTGATTGGCCCCCAACTCTTGGGGTTGGGGGGTGGTCCCACGACGTAGACGTTGCAGCTCCAGGACCTGTTCTAGAAGTTATTCTTGAGGGGTTAATAAAATAGGTGTAGTTTTTTTTCTGATGCTTCTTGGTCTCAATCAGTACACCTCGAGAATCCCACCTGGAACTCTCTACATTACGTCAAGCCACCTTCGTTCTGACATCACTCTTTCATTCATCCAGTAGTCTTTTACTTCTCAAACAAGTGCCACACCTTAAGGGCATGACTTTTCCTTTCTGCACCAATGATTTTTCTCCACATTTTTCTCCAATTAGAGGCTGTTATACTCTTCTAAACTATATCACCACATAAGCATTATGTCATAACAAAAAATGGCTTGTCTGCTAACAATTAAAAGACAAAACAATATTGCAACCACCAGGTGACACTCCGCATTATGTTACAGCTATCCTTGTCGCCTGTCGGCCGTTGTATCATAACATCCTAATAAAAAGACTATAAAGTTTCCTTCCTACCAGTCCTTCTACCCCCTCGATCTACTCCGATCTACCTTAAATGTCTACCTCTATATACTGGCCTCTTACAGGGCATGGCAGCTACCATTGGTCGTCCCGACCAATTTCTTATTTCCCTCTTACAGGGCTTGCTAATATATACTTGAAATTCATTCTAATAAGCAACCCTCAAAATGCACAAAATAATTCAAGCAGATTAAATGTAAATAACATGCATGTAAACTTTATAAGGCATAAATCAAAATAAATTGCAAACAAAATAATATGCAAACAAATAACAAAATTGCAAGGTTCACTAAGAACACTGTTTTTCAATGGTTTCATCATCTTTTCAAAGATGATAGCAGTATCCAATAATTCATGCAAATAATAGTGAATAATACATAATACATGTAAGTCTAATTAATACATTAAGCAGATAATTTGCAAACATATTTGCAAAACTCACTACTTTAGAGTTATTGTTAAGTGTCTCTTCTTGCATTTCAATATTCATCAATATTATTTTTTCAACACGCTTAATTAATTTTTCAAAGACAGTCTTAATGCTTCATAAATTATCACAATACTTATGTGAGAGGTCCTTAAGGTTCCAAGTCTGACCCCTGTGGATCCAAGGTCTCCATGTATCTGCTTGACACCAAGTTCCAGTTGTTTAGGTCTCCCATCCCAAGTACACATAAATGGTCAAAACAATACTATCTGTAAAATGTATCAAGATTGATATTCAATTCACAAAGAATATTATCAAAATATTCCCTATACTCTTCAGGTTTCTCAACATTGATACACAGGGTATCACAACTGTCATTTTCAACTAAGTCACTGATCTTCAGTCTCACTTTCTTTATGTCGTCTAAATGGCCTATCACTTCTTCCCTTGTTTCTAAATGTAAAAGTTTATATTTATTCCCACCTGCAGAATCAACTACCCTATATGGACCAGTGTACCTTGGTGAAAGTTTATTTTTGGGTGAATGTAGTTTGACCATGACTAAATCTCCTATTTTCAATTCTAGTTTATGTGCTATTTTGTGTTGTTGTTTCTTCATCTCTTGTGAATACTCCTGCATATGTTCCCTAACTCTTTGGTGAATATTTTGAAAAGTATTTATTCTATTCAGTATATAATCATCTATATTATACACAGGTTTCTGGTCTTTAGTCAAAATTTCATATGGAAGAGTTTTGTTTCCCCAAAAATTATAAAATGAGGTGTATCACCTGTTGCTACATTGATTTGATTATTCAAGGTACACTTAACACAAGGAATCCAAGTGTCCCAAGTTATACTATGATGACTTATCATACTTCTAAGACATGTAGTTATTTTTTTTATTTAACCTTTCTACTACCCCATTACTTTGTGGATGATTCACTAAGATATTGATTTTCTTGATCTTAAATAAACTACATAATTTTTCCAAGATTTTGTTATTAAATTCAGTTCCATTATCTGAAATTAGAATCTTAGGTGTAGTGAAATTACAGATTATCTGATCATAGATTACTGAAGCAATAGTTTCAGCTCTCTTATTTGGAATGGGTTGTAAAATACAAAATCTTGAAAAATAATCAATAGCAACAAATACATATTTATATCCATTCTCAGACATAGGTAACTCTAATGTGTCCAGGTGAACTCTTTCCCAAGGTTTTTGTGGGATGGGATAGGTAAGTATAGGAGCAGGTTTTGGTGTATTTCCTTTCACCTTAACACATTTCAAGCAATTTTCTATATAATCATATATAGATTTCTTCATACCTGGCCAAAAGTATGTAAGTTGTGCTTGTCTATAAGTTTTATCCTTTCCTGGATGTGAGCTACAATCACTATCATGAAGTAACTTCAATATCTCATTTACAAGAGTTTGTGGTATTACCAACTGATTTACAGGACCTCTAGAAATATCTTTCCCACTTACAACTGTTTTTCTATACAAAAGTCCATTAATCAATTGAAATTCCTCTATCTTATACCCCTTTGGTAGCTTTGGAGGATTTCCTCTTGGGTTCATCAAATACTTGATTAATGAGTCACATGCCTTGGAGATGCCTTGGAGATGGTTAAAGAAAATGGAGAAAAGTGGGAGGTGAGCCAGCTGTTGTTTGCGGACGACACTGCGCTTGTGGCAGGATCGGAGGAGGGATTGAGGAAGTTGGTGGCAGAGTTTGGGAGAGTATGTGATAGAAGAAAGCTAAAGATAAATGTGGGTAAAAGTAAGGTGATGATATGTACAAGGGGTGAAAGTGGCAGTAGACTGGAAGTGAGCATTAAGGGAGAGCGACTGGAGGAAGTGGACAGTTTTAGATACTTGGGTGCAAATGTGGCAGGGAAAGGTGGAGTGAAGGTGGAGGTAGAATGTAGATTGAGAGAAGTGAGTAAATGCCTTGGTGGATTAAAGAGTGTAATGAGGAATAGACATTTGGGAATGGATGCTAAGAGGAGACTGTATGAAGGAGTGATTGTGCCAACAGCACTGTATGGGGCAGAAACATGGAACATAAGAGAAGAAGAGAGAAGGAGTTTGAATGTGTTTGAGATGAGGTGTCTGAGAAGTATGATGAGGCTAGATAGAGTGAGAAATGAGGAGGTGAGGAGGAGAACAGGGGTGGAAAAGGAGCTGGGAGATAGGGTTGATGAAAGAATATTAGGATGGTTTGGACACATGGAAAGAATGAGTGAAGAAAGATTAGTAAAAGAGGTATGGAAGGCAGATGTGGAGGGAGTGAACATGAGGGGACGTCCTAGGATGAGGTGGATGGATGGGGTGAAGGGGGCTTTGGGGAAGAGGGGAATGTCTGTTGAGGAAGGACGGGAGAGGACAGAAGACAGAGAATGGTTGTATATGGATGATGATGTGATTGCATGAGGTGGAATGGGCGGTGGATGGGGGGTGAGGTAGTATGTGTGAGCAAAATTTGACGCAGCCCGAAGGAATTTCTCCTCGTCCTCTCATTTTATGCAATGGGGGGACGGAGAGGGGGGGTCGCCGATTTAATGAAGCGGCCTTGCTGTGGATGTGCTGTGTCTTGCGACACTACTTCTGACCCAGGGCAGTGGACAAGGTGCAGGGATGACCCGTCATTCAGGAGGTGCTAAGATAAGAGGGAGGGTGGAGGGGTGTGGAGTGTATTCAGGGATGGAATGGGGGGGAATGATTTTATGCCTTTTTCTTTTTGGCTACCCCCCTTGTAAGGGGGAAAAAGCCTTGGTATATGTATGTATGTCTTATCATCCCTCTGTTCTCTTATTAGCATTTCCTCATCTAAAGTTACTAATTCCTCTATACTACAAACAAAATTAATCAACCCAGTCCCAGTCATTGGTTGACTAAGGTTTCTAGAAAGTGCATCTGCAGCCACATTCCTTCTACCCGGAATATAATCAAATTGAACTTCATAGCACTGACGTATTGCAAACCATCTAGCAAGTTGGCCCCTTAGATTCTTATGCTAAAATAAGTTCTGAATAGCTGTATTAATAATCAGTCCAAACTCTGATTGAATATCCTAATATCATATCCCTAAAACTTTCTAAAGAATAAAGGACTGCTAAAGTTTCTCTTTCTGTTATAGAGTAGTTTCTCTTCGCACTATTACAAAGTCTTGATGCGTAAGCAATCGGTTTCAAAGTTCCATTTCTCTCTTGCATCAGTGTGCCCCCTAATCCTATGTCAGATGCATCAGTACAAAGAATGAATTCTTTTTCATAATCAGAAAATATTAGAATGGGGGAACTCGTGAGTTTATCTTTCAACTTGTCAAAAGCTTGCTGCTGTGCAGGTCCCCATATGAACTTTGAATCCTTCCTCAACAAAGAACTTAATGGATTAGCAATGTCAGCATATCGTTGAATAAATTTTCTATAATATCCTGTCAATCCCAAAAAGCTCCTAACTTTATCTACATTGGTCGGAACTGGAAAATTCTTGACAGCGTCAACCTTTGAATACACTGTACTAAGTCCATGTCTATCTTATGTCCTAAATAAATAACACTGTCTTGCAAGAACTTACATTTTTCAAGTTTTACTTTTAATCCTGCTTCTACTAGTCTTGAGAATATCAAATCTAATTTCTTAAAGTGCTTCACTGCAGTCTGAGAAACTATTGAAATGTCATCTAGAAATACACTGGCAGTGTTTCCTAACAATCCATCTAAAATAGTATTCATTAATCATTTGTTTTATGATTTATGGAATTTTTGGCCTTCGAGCCAAAAATTCCATAAATCAATCAATCGATCATTAATCTCATGTAAGTTAATGAACTATTACATAACCCAAATGGCATTCTCTTGAACTCATAATGTTCCGTTGTAGTAGAAAATGCTGTGAATTCTCTTGAGTCTTCATGCAACTCTATTTGCCAAAAAGCTGATTTGATATCTATTGTACTAAAATATCTATTCTCAGTTCCCAAACTCCTCAAAATGTCACTGATAATGGGTAATGGTAACCTGTCACGGATGGTGTGCTTATTCAATTCCCTATAATCAATAACTGGGCACATAGTACCATCTGACTTTGGTACCAAAATCAAAGGGAAGTTCCACTCACTTTTACTATGTTCAATGATATCCTGTAATAACATTTCAGTGATCAGTTTATCTACTATTGCTAATTTAGTGTGAGGAACTCTGTAGGCGGGTATGTAAATAGGCTGTGTTCCTGGTTTTAATTTGATGTGATGTTTTAAAATAGTTGTTTTGCCTAAGGCGTCCCTCGGCAAAGCAATTGCTTTATTGTGCTTCACAAGCAAAGCAAGTAAACTTTCATCCAACTCAGGGCAATTAGTTGATTTTAATAAATCTTTATACCTATTTCTTAAATCTTCTTGAACTGAACAGATTGATGAAATTGGTAATTCTAACTCCTCACTATTCTCATTTAAAATCTTAATGGGTTTTGTACACACCTGAAAACATCCTACTTGTGTACCTTTCCTTAAAACTATACCCTTATTCTTAGTGTTAATTACTAGTACTTCTACTCTGTTCTTATTTGACATAAATCCCTGAGTCCCACTTTAAACCTTTTAGTCTAATTGATTCTGGGA
The DNA here is from genome assembly GCF_046742065.1 of Oratosquilla oratoria. Taxonomy (NCBI): domain Eukaryota; kingdom Metazoa; phylum Arthropoda; class Malacostraca; order Stomatopoda; family Squillidae; genus Oratosquilla; species Oratosquilla oratoria. Next base: position 41,847,562 of record NC_134781.1, on the reverse strand, counting down.
CTGTAATTATTTCAGAGTCTATATTGACTCCTTTCAAATACATTTCCACTCTGTCAATCGAATTGGGATGCAATAACGTCGACTTTATTACACCACCATCTACAATTGGCAAAGCTTCAGTAGTTCACAAGTTGCTTTACTTTCTGTTGGTCTGGACCGCTCGGCCTCGTTATCTAAGATAGAAATGTTAGGGATTCATTGATTCCTGTCACTGGTCTTAAGTCTGGTTGATTAAAAAATGGGATTAACTGTGACTTCACTAAAATCCCAAAGTCAGCAAATCCTATCAAATCTCCTAGAAAAACAAATTCTTCTACCACTATCACTGGAATGTGCAAAAGTTCATTTGTATATAAGATAACTTCTGGTTCAACCTTACCTAATGTTTTTAACTGATTTCCAGTTACTCCTTGCAATGAGTAATGGATTGGTTCCAACATTTTCACTCCGGGGTTCAACTGGTTTGAAACTTTACTGGTAATTACATTAACTACAGACCCTGTATCAATAAATATTTGAATAGGCTTATTGAACACTCTACCCGCAATGAGAGGTCCTACAGAATTTCTTCCAATAGTAATAATCAGTTTGTCAGTTTCTTTCATCTCTCTTGTATTCCCATATTTAACACAATACCGTCTATCAGTATGTATATGGGGAGTTCTGAAATAATGATTTATTCTGTGTCTGGGGGTTTTCCTCTTAGCTCTGGGGGTATCCAAAAATTTCTGCATTCATGAGTTCTATGGCCTATCTTATGATAAATACAGAATGGTGGGTTCCTACATTGATACTCACTATGACCCTCATATTTGCAATTTCTGCAAATAATTCCATGAAAACAATCTTGTGTTTTGTGTCCCCAGGTATTACAATTAAAACATAGAATTCTAGCATCCCTGGATGGACTTCTAACATGCCGTCTATGTCCTACTTCAGCTTTTCTCAACTCTCTAGAGTTCCTATGTTGGCCCATGGTCATTACACATGGGTTTATCGTTCTGGTCTCACTGTATCGTTGAAGAAGATAATCTACTCCTAAACTTATATTTTACTTAAGATCTTTATACAGCTTTTCTGCCATTAAGTCATCAGAATTTTTGGCTAACAATCCAAATGTGATCAATTTGATTACCTGAGAAATTTTCATTTTGTCACTAGATCTTTCTATCCAGTCTGAATCTTTCAAGATAGAATTAATGTCTTTTAACCATCTAATCTAGCTAAGTATTCTGTGTCTGTTTCACTTGTTCTAACTTCTTTAATAATTTTTACCAAAGACCTGATAGGATTCTGGTCACATTTGGACATAAAATGTTTAATGAAAGCTTTCTTATAAGCTTCATAATGGTTGATGTCTTCCATTTGCTGGAAATTAATGATAAACCTAGCCCTCCCATTCTCAGGGTCTATATTCTCTTTTAAAATTTCTATTTTTCTTTTTTCATCAATAATGTTTTTACTCACAATAAGAGTGTCTATCAAATTAAGGTATTTGTTGACCCCATAGGTATTTGCTTCTCCAGTGAATTTGGGAATATTTATATTTGAGGTATGAACCTCTTGCCTCAACACGTTTGAATTGGTGGTCATGCCTTGCTTTGGCTTGACTGCCTCCGCGTAGTGTTGCTTATGTACATCACCCCAAAGTACTGCCTCCACGTAGTGTTGCTTATGTACATCACCCCAAAGTGCCTCCACGTAGTGTTGCTTACATACGTCACCCCGACGTACTTGTCAGCCTCGTCGTTCATCAGCCTCGTCACTCACTGCCTTGAAGATCGTCTTGTAGATGATCACCTTGAAGATCGCTTTGTTCCACTCGTAGTAGTAGTTGCTCATAGTGTTGTAGACCCCTCGTTCCTCGTCTTGTCGTCCCTTGAAACCAACACACACTTGGTTGTGGTTGCTGTACTCCCATAGACTTATCTTGCACCACTTCACACACCAGTCTTGTATTATCTTCGGAGGAATTTCATCCCACCGCTGCCACCACTGTCCCCCCCCCCCCCGTCGTCTCCTCTTAGAGCGTTTCTATTCTCTTTGTTCTAGAAGTTATTCTTGATGGGTGAATAAGATAGGTGTAGTTTTTTCTGATGCTTCTTGGTCTCATTCAGTACACCTCGAGAATCCCACCCGGAACACACTACATTACGTCAAGCCACCTTCGTTCTGACATCACTCTTTCATTCATCCAATAGTCTTTTACTTCTCAAACAGGTGCCACACCTTAAGGGCGTGACTTTTCCTTTCTGCACAATGATTTTTCTCCACCTTTTTCTCCAATTAGAGAGGCTGTTATACTCTTCTAAACAATATCACCACGTAAGCATTATGTCATAACAAAAAATGGCTTGTCCGCTAACAATTAAAAGACAAAACAATATCACAACCACCAGGCAACATTCATACGTCATTTTGCACAGACAAGCCATCTCACTTCTCACCCTGACGACCGACGCACCATTCGACGTAAGAAAGACTTTCCCAATGACTCAGACTATATACCCTTCATAGACAGTCAGACAAAACTCATAATACATAGTCTCAAGCACTCATCTGCCTGTGGCCCTGATAACATAAGCAACATCCACCTAAAACACATTGGACCACAAGGTATACACGCACTCACAAACATTGCAAACTACAGCTATTCACACAACACTATACCCGACATCTGGAAGCATGGTAAAGTAATCACCATTCCAAAACCGAACAAAGACCCAACAATCCCAACATCGCACCGCCCAATCGCACTTCTCTGCACCCCCTCTAAAAGTCATTGAACGCCTAATACTTAAACTTGTCACACCACATATTCCCCTTGCTGACTTACAACACGGTTTTAGGCCACTACACTCCACAAACACTCTTCTGACAAACCTCACACAAAGAATTTTAGATGACATCAATTCAGATAGGCCCCACCAAAGAACACTTCTTATAACATTGGACATTAGTAAAGCTTTTGATGCTATCCCCCGCCACTACCTAACAAATAAAATATATAACACAGACATGCACAATAACACCAAAAGATGGCTGGCCAATTATCTGGCAGGTAGGAATGCTTACGTGTCATATAATGGCCAATCATCGCACATCAGAAACATTAAGAACGGAGTACCACAGGGCTCAGTTCTATCCCCCACACTATTTAATCTATACATGCATGACTTACCCACGCCAGACACATCAGAAATACAAATCTCTTCCTACGCAGACGACATAACAATCACATGCACACATCGTAACACAGACAAAGCTGCAGAAATAATCCAGCCATACCTTGACACACTCAACACATGGTTCATCACAAACAGACTCAAAATAGCTCCAACCAAATCTACAGCAACACTTCTCACAAACTGGACAAAAGAACACAAATACATACCTCATCTCTACATCAACAACACTCTAATACCACACACAAACACACCGAAAATTCTTGGTGTAACATACGATACATCCATGTCTTTCAAACAACACATCACAAACATAAAAAACAAATGCACACCCAGACTTAACGCACTTAAGTCAATCACTGGAACAACATTTGGACAAAACAAAGAAACTAATATAACAATATACAAACAATGCATACGCTCAGTGTTGAATTATGCGAGTCCTGCATGGGCTCCTAATCTCAGTGAGACACACCACAACACCCTTCAAATCATACAAAACAAAGCCCTAAAAACAATTACAGGCTGCACAAATACAACACCTACAGACCTTTTACACCATGAAACAAAAGTCCTCAAAGTCAAGGACCACCTCGACATGAGAGGCACACAAACACTTGCCGCAGCCACCACAAACACATTACACCCGCTACACTACATAGCAGAACACCCACACACACCAAGAAACATTAAAACAACACCCAAAGACCTTTATCACACACAGATACTCTCTTCTCTTCCTCCACAACCACCAAATACCAGCCTCCGGAAACATATTCATAATCATATCACTCACCGCTCCATTAACACACTGAAAGACAACACACTGCTGCATGCCAGACCCCCTGATATCCACCCTTCTGAATTCTCTCTCCCACGAAAGGACAGAGTCCACTTGGCCAGACTGCGGTGCGGTCACCACCCAGCACTTCTAAGCTACCAGAAGAGGCTGGATGACCGCATTGTGAACAGCTGCCCAGGATGTAACACTTCACCCCATACCATACAACACATAATGGAAGACTGAATTATACACAATCATGCACGCAAACAACACAACATACGCTCTATAAAGTATTTGTGGGAAAACCCAGTTTCGGCTATGGCATTCCTTGGGGAGACGGGACTGCTCGGACAGACAGTCTAGGGAACGTCAACAACAACTCCACATTATGTTACATATACAAGGCGCAAGTCTGACTCAGCTATCCTTGTCGCCTGTCGGCCGTCGGCCGTTGTATCATAACATCCTAATAAAAAGAATATAAAGTTTCCTACCAGTCCTTCTACCCCCTCGATCTACTCCGATCTACCTTAAATGTCTACCTCTATCTACCGGCCTCTTACGTATGTATGTAATAAAAAGATGTTTTGGAAGGAAATTAAATTAGGAAGAGGAGGTGAATCAAGTAGAGAAGAAATGGTAAAAGGTGTAGATGGAGAGATGATAATGGAAAAACGGCTGTGAAAGGAAGATGGGCAGAGTATTTTAGGGAGTTGCTAAATGTGAAAGAGGATAAGGAGGGAAAGGTAGTTGAGTGGGAAGTGCTAAGAAAATTACCGTAATGAATGAGGAAAATATAGGAGAAACAAGGACGGATTTGGTGAAAGCAGTTATAGTAATTATGAGAGCAGGTAAGGCACCTGGGTTGGATGGGTGTCATGTGGTGTGTCTAAAAAAGGGAGGTACAGTGATGGTAGACTGGTGAGATTGTTTAATGTATCTATTACTATAGATCTGTGACCCGATCGGTTTTCCCAATCCGTCAGAACCCGGCAGAATGCGGACACGCTGACCCCTGTCCGAGAGTAAAGGTCTATTAGATTTTTTTTGGCAGGGCCTGACGTGATATCAAGGGCATGTGTACATTCAACCTGTGAAAGATGCCTGAAACTTCAGCAGTAATGAAACGAAGAAACCGCCATTTTTGGAAATGGGTTACAGAGACGAAAAAAAAATAACAAAACAGCACCTGTCGAAAAACAAAAAGCAAGTTGTGTTTTTAAAACTAGAACATGCCGCTAAATTTCCAACGTTATATCAAACTTGCAAGGATTTCTTCATCAAGGAATCAAAGTCATTTCATCGTAATTTTTTTTTGTCTTATAAATAAAAGCGGTTTCGTGTCTGTCATACTTTTTTCTTGATTCGATCGATCGACTAATTTCGATTTCGACGACTCAACCTTGAGCCTTGGACGATCATCGTTAGGCCATGGACGCTCATCGTTGAGTCATGGACGATCATCGTTGAGCCCTGAACGATCATAGTTTTGCAATGGACGATCATCGTTGAGTAAAGAACGATCATTGTTAAGCCATGGTGTCGAAGTTCTCGAAGGTGTCGAGGTTCTCGAAAGTGCCGAAATTGTCGAAGGTGCCAAAGTTCTCGAAGGCGCCGAAGTTCTCGAAAGCGCCGAAGTTCTCGAAGGCGCCAAAGTTCTCGAAGGCGCCAAAGTTCTCGAAGGTGCCGAAGTTCTCGAAAGTGCCGAAGGTCTCGAACTTCTGGAAGGTCTCGAAGTTCTTGGTGTTCGTATTTCTTCCGAGGTTGTAGAAAATTTCAAGAAGTACTATTATGCAGGCTACAACAATTTTTGTGGTAATGGTGGAAGAGGACACAGGCAATACCAGTTGTACTATTTAGAGCGTAGGTTCCAGACATTTAAAAGAAAGTACCCCAATCATGGTCAAGGTTGCATGTTGGACACAATGCCTCTGCCCGTTTCCAGGGGCGCCGAAACGGAGAAATGATAATTCGTATTTGGACCTATACTTTTATTATGACAGAGACCAACAATTAAAGATTAGAACTGCCCGTGTAACACGAAAGCGAAGCGAGCGACCCGCGCAGCGGGTCTTGCCGAAGGCCAAGCACCCCTGGCGTAGCCAGGACTGGCGTAAGCCAGGTGCTTGTTTGTCTAAAAGAGGGTAGAGTACCGGAGGACTGGAGGAGTGTCTGTGTAATTCCACTTTACAAGGGAAAAGGGGACAAGTGTGAGTGTAGTAGTGTTGGAGGGATAATTTTTTTTTAGAGTAATTGGGAAGGCTTATGGGAGGGTTTTGATTGAGAGGATTAGGAAAGGAACAGAGGGAGTAATTGGTGAGGAACAGTGTGGGTTTAGGACAGGTAGGGGCTGCATGTATCAGATTTTTGTGATGGAGGTAGAATGTAGATTGAGAGAAGCAAGTAAATGCCTTGGTGGATTAAAAAGTGTAATGAGGAATAGACATTTGGGAATGGATGCTAAGAGGAGATTATATGAAGGAGTGATTGTACTGACAGCAGAAATATGGAACATAAGAGAGGAAGAGTTTAAATGTGTTTGGGATGAAATACCTGAGAAGTATGGAGTTACTAGGCTGGATAGAGTGAGAAGCGAGGAGGAGAGTGGGGGTGGAAAGGGAGTTGGAAGATTGGGTTAACAAAAGAGTATTGGGATGGTTTGGATACATGGAAAGAATGAGTGAAGAAAGATTAGTAAAGGAGGTGGATGGAATGAACATGAGGGGCAACCAAGTATGAGATGGATGGATGGGGTAAAAAGGGCATTAGGAAAAAGGGGAATGTCTGCTGAGGAAGGGAGAAAACAGAAGAAAAGGGTGAGTGGAGAATGGTTGTACTCTATATGGATGATGCTGTAATGCATGGAAGGGAGTGGGTGGGGGAGGGGGGGAGTTGGGGAGTAGGTGTGAATGGACTTCACCCTGTCTTGTTCTTTTCTGCATGAAGGGATGGAGAGGGAGGTTACCAATTAACTTCTTACCCAGCAACATTTTTTTTTTTTTGAGAGAGAAAATGTTTAATTTTAAGCCAATTATTTCTATTGCTTTTTATTATAGTATTTTTATGTTGATTATGGAAATAACTTTTATTTTTGTCTACTACCAATATTTTACTTGAATTTTTATTTTGAAGATACTGTATAATTTTTGGCAAAAACAAGTCAATGGAAATTACACACTTATTTTACTTTTTTTTTATATTTGATTCTACAATTGATAATCCAGGATTTCCAGTGAATGGGAAGTGTGATGGTGGAGGAAGCATATTTTGTAATGACACATGTCGACATCAGTGTCATTCATCCTCTTTCTCCTCCCCACTTTAGAGAGAATAGCCATTGTTAGATGAACTTGCACTCTGATGTATCCAAGCTAATTGAAGCTTCATATTTATTCTCATTTGAGCTCGACATCTTGGGCATAATTTATAAAAAAGTGAGTGTGTGCTCAAAAGTGATGAGTCTGCTTTCTTTGACCAATACCTTATCACTAACAAATGTATCCTTAGGCAGAAGAAATATAGCTACCAGATGTATGATTCACCAAGTATACATGTTGACGGCTGAGAAGGGCCCTAATTCAGCGAGTACACACATCTGTGCCTGTTTTTGAAACAATGTGTTTGGACAAGTTTACTTGTTGCACTCTGAAAAAGAAAAATTGGGTGAAGACTAGTTTACTTGTCCTTGCCTTGTAAGGGTTTAAATGAAGCTGCCTTGCTGTGAATGTGCTGTATCTTGCTACATTGCTTCTGACCCAAGGCAGTGGGTGAGATGCAGGTATGACCCATCATCCAGAAGGAGTCAAGATAAAAGAGAGGGAGGAAGGGGAGTGAATGGAAATGGAGTAAGTGGGGATGGAATGGGTGAGAGTGGATTTTATGCCTTTGTTTTTGGCTACCTCCCTTGTAAGGGGGGGAAAAAGCCGTTGGTGTATGTATGTATTATATTTATTTTTTAAGGCATAGAAAAATAACTAAAAAATGAATGGTTGATGATTTAGTTTGACATCACAAAACTCTACCCTATCAGAGGCTAGGATGGTGCCCTTTACAGCGGACTTTGTAGAAATAAAATATTGATAATGTGTGGCAGCCACTACATTTTTCCAATCTTATCAAATCATTCAATGCATCATTTTCATGTTTTTTCTGATGCTTAACTGACTGAAAACAGTGTTACAATTTCAAATTAAATCCTTATTGTTATAAAAATGTGCTTTTACCTTTTCTGTCGCTGTCTGATTTTTTTATTTCCATTTTATTCTATTTTATTCATTTTTATCTCACTGGTTTAGTGGAGGTACTGGCCATGGTAACTGATGCTGACTAGTTATCATGCATTTGGCAATATATACCATACATATACCAAAGGCTTTTTCCCCCCTTACTTGGGAGTTAGCCAAAAGACAAGGCATAGAAACCACTCCCACCCATTTCATCCTGTACATACTCCCCTCTACCCTCTTCCCTCCCTCTTATCTTGGCACCTCCTGGATGACGGGTCATCCCTGCATCCTGTCCACTGCCCTGGGTCAGAAGCAGTGTTGCAAGATGCAGCACATCCACAGCAAGGCCACTTCATTAATTTGGTGACCCCCCCTCCGTCCCCTTATGTAGAAAAGGTGAAGACAGGGAGAAATCCCTTCGGGCTGTGTCAATTCATTTCTCATACATACTCCCTCACCCCCCATCCCTCCACCCACTCCCCCTCATGCATCACAGCATCATCCATACACAATCCTTCTCCATTCACCCCTATCTTCTGTCCTCTCCAGTCCTTCTTCAGCAGACATTCCCCTCTTTACCAATGCTCCTTTTACCCCATCCATCCATCTCATCCTTGGTTGCCCCCTCATGTTCACTCCTTCCACCTCTGCCTTCCAACCACTTTTAGTAATCTTTCTTTGCTCATTCTTTCCATTTGTCCAAACCATCCCAATACCTTTTCATCAACCCTATCTCCCAGTTCCCTTTCCACCCCTGTTCTCCTCACGTCCTCATTTCTCACTCTAGCCTAGTTACCCCTATCATACTTCTCAGTCATTTCATCTCAAACACATTCAAACTCCTTCTCTCTTCCTCTCTTATGTTCCATATTTCTGCCCCATACAGTGCTGTTGGCACAATCACTCCTTCATACAGTCTCCTCTTAGCATCCATTCCCAGATGTCTATTGTATATTACACTTTTTAATCCCCCAAGGCATTTATTCACTTCTCAATCTACATTCTACCTCTACTCCTCCTTTTCCTGCCACATTCACACCCAAGTATCTAAAACTATCCACTTCCTCCAGTCTCTGTCCCTTAATACTCACCTCCAATCTGCTGCCACATTATCCCCTTGTACATCTCTTCACCTTACTTTTACCCACATTTATCTTCAACTTCTTTCACACACCTTCCCAAACTGTCACTAGCTTCCTCAATCCCTACTCTGATCCTGATACAAGTGGAGTGTCGTCCGCAAACAACAACTGGCTTATCTCCCACTTTTCTCCATTTTCTTTAACCATCTCCAATCCCCGACCCACTACCCTTGAATTCATCTCTTGCACCACCCCATCCATGTATAAATTGAACAGCCAGGGCATAACACATCCCTGACAAAGTCCCACCTTTACCTCAAACCACTCACTCTCTCCATTTCTAGTCCTAAGCTCTACTACTCTCCTAAAAACTCTTGACAGCTCTTAACACCTTTCCTCGTATCCCATATATCTGCAAAACCTCCCACAGTGCCCTACTGTCTACCCTGTCATAAGATTTTTCCAAATCCGTAAAAAAAAAAAAAAAAAAAAAAAAAAAAAAAAAAAAATCCTTTCCTTTTCCTAAAATTTTATCACATATCTGTCTTACCACAAAAATCGGATTCATGCAACCCCAACCTGTCGTAAACCCACATTGTTCCTCATGAATTACTCCCTCTGTTCCTCTCCCAATCCTCTCAATCAAGACCCTCCCATAAGCCTTCCCAACTACACCTAACAAGCTGATCCCTCTCAAACTACTACACACACACTTGTCCCCCTTTTCCCCGTAAAGTGGAACTATACAGGCACTCCTCCAGTCTTCCAGCACTCTACCCTCTCTTAAACAAATATTAAATAACCTCACTAGCCAGTTCACCATCACTGTACCTCCTTTTTTTAGACCTTCTGCATGACCCCCATCTAACCCAGGTGTCTTACCTGCTCTCATCATCTTAACTGCCTTCATCTCATCTTTTCATATTTCTCCTCCGGCACACTACCCTCTCTTAAATGACCTCACCAGCCAGTCCACCATCACTGTACCTCCATTTTTCATACATTCTGTATGGCATCCACCCAACCCTCTCTTAAATGACCTCACCAGCCAGTCCACCATCACTGTACCTCCATTTTTCATACATTCTGTATGGCATCCACCCAACCCAGGTGCCTTACCTGCTCTCATCATCTTAACACCTGCTTTCACTTTATCTTTCCCTATTTCTCCTCCATTTTCCGCACTCATCACAGTCATTTTCTTAGCACTTTCCGCTGCAACTACCTTTCCCTCCCTATCCTCCTTCACATTTAGCAACTCCCTAAAATACTCTGCCCACCGTCCTCTCACTGCCTTCTCTTCCATTATCATCTCTCCATCTGCACCTTTTTACCTTTTCTTCTCTACTTGATTCACCTCCTCTTTCTATTTTAATTTCTTTCCAAAATATTTTTTTTTATTACTATCAAAATTTTCTGTCATACTCTTAGCCCTTTTCACATCTGCTCTCCTCATTGCCTCCTTTGTCTTATGTTTTACTTTTTCTTTTCTTTGTACCTGTCACATGATTCCCTCGTCCTAATTTGTAACCAATCTATGAAAGCCTGTTTCTTATCCTCTACACCTTTCTTTTGCTTCCTCATCCCACCATTCACTTCCTTTCCTTCTATTTCCTCCTGTCCTTTTTGTTCCACACACCATCTTTGCATATCTTATGACTCCCTCCTTGAACCATCCCCAGTCCTCTTCCACTCCTAGCTCTACTCTATCCTTCACTCCCTCCCACTCCTCTCTCAGCTTCTTCTTATACTCATTCTCCTTTTCTTTCTCATTTAAGCAGTTCACTCTAAGTACCTCCCTACCTTCTGCCCTTTTCCTCTTTCTCCACCTATTCTCCACCTATTATCCACTCTTAACTTACCTTCCCCTCAGAACATGTACATCCTTAACTCTTCCTACCGTACTCCTGGTTACCACTATGTATTCCAGTAACGCTCTTATCTACCACCCTTCCATCCACCACCCTCTCCCATGTGTACTTATGCTTGACTTTCTTCCTAACACTGTATTTGCTATCATTATTAACTCTCGAGACACATCGCCATCAGCTCTTCACTACGATTATTTCCTGGAACTCCATACTACCCAATCACTCTATTTCTTCATTTCCTACCCTAGCATTAAGGTCTCCCAATACAACTACATTGACATTTGTCCCTAATCTCTCTATGCACTCATTTAAATCCATCCAAAAAGACTTCCTTTCCTCTACGCACTTCTCATTACTAGGCCCATATGCACTTACAAAAACCCACATCTCCCTTCCCAGCTTAACCTTCATCCACATTAACCTTGAAGAAACCTTCCACTTCACTACTTGCTTACCTATCTCTTCACTTACTAGTATAGCCACCCCTTCTTCTCTCCCTCATCCCCTTTTTACTCCTGAGAATCTCCCAACTACACTCCCAAACTCACAGTTGCCCCTCCATTTCAACTTCGTTCCACTCAAAGCCAACACATCCATTTTTCTTCTCACAAACAAGAAATTAAGAGAGGAAGAGGAGGCGAATCAAGTAGGGAAGAAAAGGTAAAAGGTACAGATGGAGAGATGATAATGGAAGAGATGGCAGTGAGGGGAAGATGGGCAGAATATTTTAGGGAGTTGCTGAATGTGAAGGAGGATAGGGAAGGAAAGATAGCTGCAGTGGGAAATGCGAAGAAAATGAGAGTGATGAGTGAGGAGAATGGAGGAGAAATAAGGAAGGATGAGGTGAAGGCAGTTGTAAAGATGATGAAAGCAGGTAAGGCACCTGGTCTGGATGGATGCCATGCAGAATGTCTGAAAAAGGGAGGTTCAGTGATGGTGGATTGGTTGGTGAGGTTATTTAATGTTTGCTGGAGAGAGGGTAGAGTACCGGAGGACTGGAGTAGTGCCTGTATAGTTCCTCTTCACAAGGGAAAAGGGGACAAGTGTGAATGTAGTAATTTCAGAGGGATTAGCCTGTTGAGTGTAGTAGGGAAGGCTTATGGGAGGATCTTAATTGAGAGGATTAGGAGAGGAACAGAAGGAGTAATTGGTGAGGAACAGTGTGGATTTAGGACGGGTAGAGGTTGTGTAGATCAGATCTTTGTGGTAAGACAGATATGTGAGAAAGCTATAGGAAAGGGGAAGGATGTTTTTTGGGCTTTTATGGATCTGGAAAAGGCTTATGATAGGGTAGACAGAAAGGCACTGTGGGAGGTTATGCAGATTTATGGGATAGGAGGAAAGCTTTTGGGAGCTGTCAAGAGTTTTTATGAGAGTAGTAGAGCATGTGTTAGGATTAGAAATGGAGAGAGTGAGTGGTTTGAAGTAAAGGTGGGACTTCGTCAAGGATGCGTTATGTCGCCCTGGCTGTTCAACTTATACATGGATGGGGTGGTGCGAGAGGTGAATGCTAGGGTAGTGAGTCAGGGATTGGAGATGGTTAAAGAAAATGGAGAAAAGTGGGAGGTGAGCCAGCTGTTGTTTGCGGACGACACTGCGCTTGTGGCAGGGTCAGAGGAGGGATTGAGGAAGCTGGTGGCAGAGTTTGGGAGAGTATGTGATAGAAGAAAGCTAAAGATAAATGTGGGTAAAAGTAAGGTGATGAGATGTACAAGGGGTGAAAGTGGCAGTAGACTGGAAGTGAACATTAAGGGAGAGCGACTGGAGGAAGTGGATAGTTTTAGATACTTGGGTGCAAGTGTAGCAGGAAAAGGTGGAGTGAAGGTGGAGGTAGAATGTAGATTGAGAGAAGCGAGTAAATGCCTTGGTGGTTTAAAGAGTGTAATGAGGAATAGACATTTGGGAATGGATGCGAAGAGGAGACTGTATGAAGGAGTGATTGTGCCAACAGCACTGTATGGGGCAGAAACGTGGAACATAAGAGAAGAAGAGAGTTTGAATGTGTTTGAGATGAGGTGTCTGAGAAGTATGGTGGGGGTTACTAGGCTGGATAGAGTAAGAAATGAGGAGGTGAGGAGGAGAACGGGTGAAAAAGGATTTGGGAGATAGGGTTGATGAAAGAATATTAGGATGGTTTGGACACATGGAAAGAATAAGTGAAGAAAGACTAGTAAAAGAGGTATGGAAGGCAGATGTGGAGGGAGTGAACATGAGGGGACGTCCTAGGATGAGGTGGATGGATGGGGTGAAGGGGGCTTTGGGGAAGAGGGGAATGTCTGTTGAGGAAGGAAGGGAGAGGACGGAAGACAGAGGTGAGTGGAGAATGGTTGTATATGGATGATGTTGTGACTGCATGAGGAGGAATGGGCGGGGGGGGGGGTAGTATGTGTGAGTAAATTTTGACGCAGCCCGAAGGGATTTCTCCCCGTTCTCGCCTAATATGCAATGGGGGGGGTCGCCGATTAAATGAAGCGGCCTTGCTGTGGATGTACTGTGTCTTGCGACACTGCTTCTGACCCAGGGTGGTGGGCAGGGTGCAGGGATGACCCGTCATCCAGGAGGTGCTCAGATGAGAGGAAGGGTGGGAGGGGTGTGGAGTGTATTTAGGGATGAAATGGGTGGGAGTGTTTTTATGCCTTTCCCTTTTTGGCTACCTCCCTTGGAAGGGGGAAAAAGCCTTGATATATGTATGTATGTACAAACATTACAAAGGATTACAAAGGCGGAGCATGCCGACAGGAGACCTTTTGATCCATATCTAGGTCGGATGTCAAAAAAAAAAAAAAAAAAATCATATTAGTAATAAAATAATAAATAAAAACTATAATAATGTAAATAACAAATAAAATACATAAATAAATGCATAGGTATAGTTAAAATGATAAACAGGTAAATAATAAATAATAAATTAACATATAACTAATAATAAATTAAAATCAGACAGACAAATGATAACAAAACAAAAACAAATAATATAAGATAAATTATAATCATTACAGCATCTTAAGTATTTATCTAAATGATTCTTAAAGCTTTGAACTGAACTACATTGCACTACCTGTGCAGGAAGTTTATTCCATTCATTAACTACACGGTTGGCAAAGTTGTTTATACCTACTTCCCATTTACTCTCATCTGAACCACATCCACACACATTAAAAGACCTAAACCTTAGGGTACTTCTTGGAAAACTCCTAGACCCTCTTATGCCTTTACTTTTTTTAGGAATGTCCCCATCTGGGCTATTGGCTGCATGTTATTGTGGCAAAGTAGCATGCAGTTGATACTTTAGGGTCTATATAGGTTGCCCCTATGGACCAGAGTCATGCATAATTTTGTCTGTGATAGAGGAGGACTCTGTTCACAGAGAAATGATAACACTTTTATTATACTGCGACTGCCCCTCCATTATGCTGTCCCCCAACACCTTGTTTCTGCCCTGTACCATTTCTCTGAATATTCATTTCCCTTTTTTTTTTTTGCCTACTGTGTGGTGGGGGATAGAATACTGTCACCAAGTATTTCTATTTGAATTGTAAGAGGCGAGAAAAACAGGACGTGGATTAGGACTAGGCATCCTTCTCCCTCTTGCCTACAGGGGACATTCCTAAAAAAGTAAAGGCATAAGAGGGTCTAGGAGTTTTCCAACAAGTACCCTGAGGTTTGTGTCTTTTAATGTGCATGGATGTGGTATAGATGAGAGTTTAAGGGAAGAGATAGGCAATATGTTAGTGAGAAGAAAGATGGATGTGTTGGCTTTGAGTGAAACTAAGTTGAGAGGGAGGGGCGAGTGTGAGTTTGGGAGGGGTCTGCCTAAAATGCGTCCAAAGGCATCTGATGGCGACCTATGGCATCCAATCACTTTAATTGTTTATGAATTTGGGAGTGTAGTTGGAAGGTTCTCAGGAGTGAAGAGAGGACAAAGGAGAGAATGGGTGGCTATACTAGTAAGTGAAGAGATAGGTGAGTGTGGAGTGGAAGGAGGTTTCTTCAAGGTTGAAATGGATGAAGGTGAAACTGAGAAAGGAAATGTGAGTTTTTGTAAGTGCATATGGACCTGGTAGTGAGAAGAATGTAGAGGAAAAGGAGGGTTTTTGGATAGATTTAAATGAATACATGGAGGGATTAGGGAGAAACATCAATGTAATAGTATTGGGAGATCTTAATGCTAGGGTAGGAAATGAACCAATAAATGGAGTGGTTTGGAAATGTGGAGTTCCAGGAAAGAATCTTAGTGGAGAGTTGATGGTGGAGATGTGTCTTTAAAAGAGAGTTGATAGCAAATACAGTGTTTAGGAAGAAAGTCAAGCATAATTACACATGGGAGAGGGTGGTGGATGGAAGGGTGGTAGATAGTGTTAATGGACTATGTAGTGGTAGATAGAAGTATAATAAGAAGAGTTAAGGATGTACATGTACTAAGGGGAGAGAGTGGAGGAATATCCGATCATTTTCTGGTGGAAGGTAAGTTGAGAGTGGAGGATAGATGGAGAAAGAGGAAAAGGACAAAAGGTAGGGAGGTGCTTAGAGTGAACCACTTAATGAGAAGAAAAGGAGGAATGTAAGAAGCTGAGAGAGGAGTGGGAGGGAATGAAGGATAGAGTAGAACTAGGAGTGGAGGAGGAATGGGGATGGTTCAAGGAGGGAGTCACAAGGTGGGCAAAGATGGTGTGTGGAACAAGGAGAATGGGAGGAAATAGAATGAAGGGTAGTGAGTGGTGGGATGAGGAAGCAAAGAAGGTTGTAGGAGAGAAGACGAGCTTTCACAGATTGGTTACAAAACAGGACAAGGGAAACATATGAGAGGTACAAAGAAATGAGAAGTAAAGCATAAGATAAAGGAGGCAAAGAGGAGAGCAGATGTGAAATGGGGTAAGAGTATGACAGAAATTTTTGAAAGTAATAAAAAGATGTTTTGGAAAGAAATTAAGAAAGGAAGAGGAGGTGAATCAAGTAGAGAAGAAAAGGTAAAAGGTGCAGATGGAGAGATGATAATGGAAGAGAAGGCAGTAAGAGGAAGATGGGCAGAGTATTTTAGGGAGTTTGCTAAATGTGAAGGAAGATAGGGAGGGAAAGGTAGTTGCAGTGGGAAATGCTAAGAAAATGAGAGTGATGGAGGAGAAATAAGGAAGGATGAAGTGAAGGCAGTTGTTAAGATGATGAGAACAGGTAAGGCACCTGGTCTGGATGGATGTCATGCAGAATGTCTGAAAAAAGGAGATACAGTGGTGAGGCTATTTAATGTTTGTTTAAGAGAAGGTAGAGTGCCGGAGGACTGGAGGAGTGCCTGTATAGTTCCACTTTACAAAGGAAAAGGGGACAAGTGTGAGTGTAGTAGTTTGAGAGGGATCAGCTTGTTAAGTGTAGTTGGGAAGGCTTATGGGAGGGTTTTGTTTGAGAGGATTAGGAAAGGAACAGAGGGGAGTAACTGGTGAGGAACAGTGTGGGTTTAGGACAGGTAGAGGTTGTGTAGATCAGATTTTTGTGATAAGATAGATATGTGAGAAAGCTTTAGGGAAAGGTAAGGATGTTTTTTGGGGTTTTATGGAATTAGAAAAGCCTTATGACAAGGTAGACAGAAAGACACTGTGGGAGGTATTGCAGATATACGGGATAGGAGGAAAGCTTTAAGGAGCTGTCAAGAGTTTTTACAAGAGTAGTAGAGTATGTGTTAGAATTAGAAATGGAGTGAGTGGTTTGAGGTCAAGAAGATGGGATTTTGTCAGGGATGTGTTATGTCACCCTGGCTTTTCAATTTATACATGGATGGGGTGGTGTGAGAGGTGAATGCAAGGGAAGTGGGTCAGGGATTGGAGATGGTTAAAGAAAATGGAGAAAAGTGGGAAATAAGCCAGTTGTTGTTTGCGGACAATACTGTGTTTGTAGCAGGATCAGAGGAGGGGTTGAGGAAATTAGTGACAGACTTTGGGAAAGTCTGTGAAAGAAGGAAGTTGAAGATAAATGTGGGTAAAAGTAAGGTGATGAGATGTACAAGGGGGTGAAAGTGGCAGCAGACTGGAAGTGAGAGAGACTGGAGGAAGTGGATAGTTTTAGATACTTGGGTGTGAATGTGGCAGGAAAAAGAGTGGAGGTGGAGGTAGAATGTAGATTGAGAAAAGCGAGTAAACGCCTTGGTGGATTAAAAAGTGTAATGAGAAATAGATATTTAGGAATGGATGCTAAGAGGAGATTGTATGAAGGAGTGATTATGCCAACAGCACTGTATGGGGCAGAAACATAGAACATAAGAGAGGAAGAGAGAAGGAGTTTAAATGTGTTTGAGATGAGGTGTCTCTAGAAGTATGATAGGGGTTACTAGGCTAGATAGAGTGAGAAATGAGGTGAGGAGGAGAATGGGGGTGGAAAGGGGGTTGGGAGATAGGGTTGATAAAAGAGTATTGGGATGGTTTGGACACATGGAAAAAATGAGTGAAGAAAGACTAGTAAAAGAGGTGTGGAAGGAGTGAACATGAGGGGGTGACCTAGGATGAGAAGGATGGATGGGGTAAAAGGAAGAGGGAATGTCTGTTGAGGAAGGATGGGAGAGGACAGAAGACAGGGGTGAATGGAGAATGGTTGTATATGGATGATGTGATGCATGAGGTGGAATGGATGGGGGGTGAGGGAGTATGAGAAAAAATTGATGCAGCCCAAAGGGATTTATTTCTCTCTGTCTATTTTTCTGCATGAGGGGATAGAGAGGTGGGGGTGCCGATTTAATGAAGCGGCTTTGCTGTGGATGTGCTGCATCTTGCGACACTGCTTCTGACCCAGGGCAGTGGACAAGATGCAGGGATGACCTGTCATCCAGGAGGTGCCAAGATAAGAGGGAGGGAAGTGGAGTGTGGTAGGGATGGAATTGGTGGGAGTTTTTTGCTACCTCCCTTATAAGGGGAAAAAAAGCCTTTGGTATATGTATGTAGGTATTTAGGAATGTCCCCTATACACTTGGCAATAGTGTGAGGATAACATGTGTAGTAGTGTGGGATATTGTCTAGAGAGTTGTTTTAAATGGAAAAACTTCTGGATGGAAAAATGTTACAAGTGGAGTTCCTCAGGGCGTTCTTGGGCCACTTCTATTCATAGTATATATAAATGATATAGACCATGGACTAAAATCTACTGTTTCCAAATTTGCTGATGATACAAAACTGTGCGGAGTGGCAAATGATCACTCAAACCAATTAGATATTCAAGAAGATTTAGATAAATTAGAGCAATGGTCTGAAAAGTGGCTAATGAAATTTAACACAAGTAAATGCAAGGTCATGCACATAGGTAGAAATAACAGTAAGTATGATTACAAGTTATTTGGAAATTCGTTAACAAAAGTGGATAGTGAAAAAATCTCAGCATAATTATCAGTAATGACCTCAAATCATCCAAGCAGTGTATTTCAGCCTCTGAGAAAGCAAATAAGATTCTGGGACTGATTGCGCGATCTTTTGATTTCAATAGTCCATCAATCATTAACAAGCTATATAAATCGTTAGTTCATCCACATTTGGAATATGCTGTTTCCGTCTGGTCACCGAATCTCATTAAAGACATTGACAGACTGGAAAAAGTACAACGGCGAGACACAAAACTGATTCCAAATATCAAAAATAAATCATACAAAAATCGACTAAAACACATGAATCTGTTTTCCCTTAAAAAGCGTAGACTCAGAGGTGACTTGATACAGGTCTTTAAGATTTTAAAGGGAATTGACAACATCAAAAGTGACCAAATTTTCACATTGAATGAGAATCAGACAAGAAACAGTGGTCTCAAACTGTCCGGAAATAGATTCAATTTGGAAGTGGGTAGAAACAACTTTGCCAACCGTGTAGTTAATGAATGGAATAAACTTCCTGCACAGGTAGTTCAATGTAGTTCAGTTCGGAGCTTTAAGAATCATTTAGATAAATACCTAAGTAAGATGCTGTAATGATTATAATTTATCTTATATTATTTGTTTTTGTTTTGTTATCTTTTGTCTGTCTGATTTTCATTTATTATTAGTTATATGTCAATTTATTATTATTTACTATTTACCTGTTTGTTTATTATTTAACTATACCTATGCATTTATTTATGTATTTTATTTGTCATTTACATAATTATAGTTTTTATTTATTATTTTATTATTAATATGATTTTTTTTTCGCATACGACCCAGATATGGATCAAAAGGTCTCCTGTTGGCATGCTCCGCCTTTGTAATCCTTTGTAATCCTTTGAATGTGATTTGTTTTCAGTTTATTTTGGCATGACTTTTGCTGATAATGAATCTCGACAAATGTCACCTTTATAGATATTTTTTAATACAAAGATTTTTTTATTCCAATACCAGCACTAACTTTTATATTAGTGACCTAATCAAGTTAGCCATTCATGATCCATTGCTATAAGCCTCTCCCAAAGACTTCCTTGAGTTGTACAAATGCACCAACTTGTGCTTTGCCACTCCTACAAAGTTCTCTATTATATCTTTGTTGTCCACCTGGTCTTCCTCCTCTGTGCTTTCCATATTGCAGTGTCCAAAGGATTACAAAGGCGGAGCATGCCGACAAGAGACCTTTTGGTCCATATCTAGGTAGGATGCGGAAAAAAATCATAATAATAAATTAATAAAAACTATAATAATGTAAATAACAAATAAAATACATAAATGCATAGGTATAGTTAGATAATAAACAAACAGGTAAATAGTAAATAATAATGAATTGACATATAACTAATAATGAAAATCAAAACAGACAAATGATAACAAAACAAAAACAAATAATATGAAATAATCATTACAGCATCTTGCTTAGGTGTTTATCTAAATGATTCTTAAAGCTTCGAACTGAACTACATTGCACTACCTGTGCAGGAAGTTTATTCCATTCATTAACTACATGGTTGGCAAAGTTGTTTCTACCTACTTCCAAATTGAATCTATTTCCGGACAGTTTGAGACCATTGATTCTTGTCTGATTCTCATTCAATGTGAAAATTTGGTCACTTTTGATGTTGTCAATTCCCTTTAGAATCTTAAAGACCTGTATCAAGTCACCTCTGAGTCTACGCTTTTTAAGGGAAAACAGATTCATGTGTTTTAGTCAATTTTTGTATGATTTATTTTTGATATTTGGAATCAGTTTTGTGTCTCGCCGTTGTACTTTTTCCAGTCTGTCAATGTCTTTAATGTGATTCGGTGACCATACGAAAACAGCATATTCCAAATGTGGACGAACTAACGATTTATAGCTTGTTAATGAGTGATGGAGTTTTGAAATCAAAAGATCGTGCAGTCAGTCCTAGAATCTTATTTGCTTTCTCAGAGGCTGAAATACACTGCTTGGATGATTTGAGATCATTACTGATAATTACGCTGAGATCTTTTTCGCTATCCACTTTTGTTAACTAATTTCTAAATAACTTGTAATCGTACTTACTCTTATTTCTACCTATGTGCATTACCTTGCATTTATTTGTGTTAGATTTCATTAGCCACTTTTCAGACCATTGCTGTAATTTATCTAAATCTTCTTGAATATTTAATTGATTTAAGTGATCATTTGCCATTCCGCACAGTTTTGTATCATCAGCAAATTTGGAAACAGTAGATTTTAGTCCATGGTCTATATCATTTATATATACTATGAATAGAAGTGCCCCAAGAACGGAACCCTGAAGAACTCCACTTGTAACATTTTTCCATTTAAAACAACTCTCTGTTTTTGATCATTCAACTAATTACTAGTCCAACTTAATAGGCTACCACTTATTCCGTGTAAAGCTAATTTAGTAAGTAGTCTTTCGTGTCCAGTCGTTAACACTCTTGCTCCATCTTCTGTCTTCCTTTTTGGCTGATTTTCCTTTCCACTTCCACTCCCACATCACAGTATCTTTCATTCCAATTTGCTCTATCACCTAACTTGACCACCATCTTCGATATTATTTGCAGCATTGGTCTGTTCCTTCCCTCTGCAATCCTTAGCTTTGTCTTTATTGAATTAATTTATTCCTTAGTCTCACATCTATGATCATAGCTGGTATTAAATGCTGGTTGTAAACTTTTGTTTCATACCTAAAGGTTTGGGATTGTTGGGGCAGGTAACATTCACTGCTGGGAATCAGAAAGAGGTACAGAATTCAAACCCTGAACTTCACAGAAAAATTCATCACAAGAGAAGTAAGAATCACACTAACATGCTAGCATTCACAACACCATCTAGGTTTAAGACCTTACCAGCACAGAATACGCCTGGCCACAGATTCAACTACCCTAGTGCAACCATCACACAAAAGTCACTAAACCCCTCATTCCACTCCCATGCACTACCCTTGTTTCCCTCTCATCTTAGCTCTATCTATGCTGTTTATCCTTAGACAGCAACTCAAATTTCTTCCTTGAGTGACCTTTTAGCTTATTTGGTGGTTGTTGCTTTCAGGGAGCTGTGGCAGCAGATTGGTGCAAGTCTTGTTTGATAATTTTCCAAATTTATAATTTCAGCTTGAAGAGAAAAAACAACAAGAAAGACTTGAAAATATGGAGGCCCAGATGAGAGGTGAGGGAAGGAGTAGATCGAAATTGAGCACTGCCACAAGTGTTCCATCATCTTCCAGTCCCTCAAAGCCATCAGGGAAAGCTAAACTAAGACCTGGTATGTTGATAATTGATTGTTATCTTCCTCTCTCATTCCTGGTCACTTCTTTTTGTGGATAACAGCTGATTGGATGAAGGGGGAAGTACTAAGGCAAATATTTTTAGGATGGTAGAGTTAGAAGTGTGAAGGTAAGGTAGACAGACATTGGGGTTAGAAAGAGTTGTTAGGGAAGATCAGAGTGCGGTGGTGGTTTGGCCATATTGAAAGAATGGGTGGAAAATGTAGAAGTATATAGAGTGAACTTGAGAAGATGAAGAAGGATGTGGATGGATGGGGGTAAAGGGGCCATTGGATGCAAGGAAGATCTGTTTAGTAAGGAAGAGGGAATGCAAAAGATGAATGGAGTGGTATATGGATGATGAAATTATGCTTTGCAAACTAGTATACTCTAAAATTGTCAGATAAATGAGAGTTGGGGTTGCTATATAATGAAACAGTGGGGGATAAACCAGCCTTATGGATGTGCATTGTCTCACATCATTGCTTTTGACTGAAGTGGTATGGCAGGGGACAAGGATGACCCCCTCATTCACAAGGTGCTAAGATGGGAGGGGGCAATGAATAGGTTTTGGATGTGTGTGGGATAGGTGTAGGGTGGGGGGTATGCTTTGACTTGGCCACCCCCTTAGAAGGGGGAAAGGCCCTTTGGTATGTATGTATAAGGGTATTATTCTGACTAACATTAGGATATTCTTTATTCAATTGGAATAAACCCTCACTGGTCTAGGTTAATGTTGGTGATAACTTGTGCTGTTAAATTTAGGATGTGGCTTGAAAAACAGAGTACTGCTATCTTTGCTTACTCTAACTTTTGTTCTTTGTACATTTCAGAGTATAATCCACTCATGGGAGGTGGAGGTGCGTGTGGCTATAGACCAGCAAGGCGAAGTGGGGGTGGTGGATGAGGGTAGATCTTGTACTTGCATGATAAAAACTTCATATGGTATGGGCACTTGTTTGGATGATCACTCAACATAGGTTAATAGTTATACCCTGCTGCTTGTAAGCTCTTATGGATAAGCTGCCTTGCTCTGACTGGGGACTTGTGGACACAGATGGAGAATCTACCAGCAGCTTTATTTACTGTGTAATATATGACATGTTCCTTGATGACATGGCAGGTTTTATACAAGAGATACTAGGGGCAGTGGATTTATTGATTGATTACTGACATATTTTGGTTGGTAACATGACTTGTTAGTGATTGATCAGATTTGTTAGCAGATACTGACTTGAAAAAGAAAAGCAACTGGGAGGAAGTAAGTTCGAAAAAGCACCACATGAGGATGAAGTCTTGTAGGTACAATGTTTCACTTGTCCAAGCTTTATCAAATACATGATGAAATAACACAAACTTTGAGAATAAGTACAGCAGCCCCCAGGGGGATTGTGAGAAAGATGTCTGTGTTAGTCAGGGCCTGCTATATTCATTCTACAAGTTTGTGTAGTTTCACATGTGAACTTGATAAAGCTTAAACAAGTGAAACATTGTACCACTAACAACTTTGTCCTCATATAGTAACACAATATCTGTTGATAGATGACCCATCTGTTGTTGGTGATTAGATATTGACAATGGCTTGTTATTTGTTTGTGTTGGTTAGGAAATCTGTGGAGTCTGAAATGCCTGTTAGATTATGGTGTATCAGTTGAATCTGTTGGTTTTTCAATCTCTCAAGTATCAGTTGGTACATATAATTTATTGCTGAAAAAAAATAATGGCCAAACTTAAAGCATATATTGATGTTCTTTCATTTAGATAATTGTAAAGGTCAGAATACTGTTTTGATGTCTGAAGAAGAAAAAATTAAGAGAAAAAAATGTCATATGAAAGTCTAGCTAGAGTAGTAGAGGTATCAACAAGGTTAGGTTGCAACAATTTGCAGGTTAAGTTTGAATAATATATATCCACTGAGCAGAATTACAGTGCCCAGTACCATATGTGGAAGTGCAAGTACAGTGTAGTACTTATTGTCAGAACTTGCTGCATGAGAATTGTGAAGTTTCTCACTTAAACAAGAAATTGTGGTGAGTGATGGATGTCCTCTTGTGCAGTCTTGGAAGAGATTTATGCAGGTTCTGATTATGAATATTTTAGTTAAAAGGACAAACCTGTTTCAGTGGAATCAGGATTTGTTTAGTAAACAGATGTTGACTTCATCTGTTATTACTGTTCCATTATATCTTGGACTTCAAGGCTGTTACTGGTTTCTTGGAGGCTGTGGGTCTTCAACAAGATAACAGGGGCAATGGAATGATTGATTGATTGGACTTGAAATTAGTTACTGCACAGTTAATTTTTCCTCAACCCCTTTCATTGTAGAAGTTAATTTTATATACCTGGTCCTTGCAAATATGAAATCATTGTATCATATGGAGTGGTGAGCTGAGCCAAGAATGAATAGAGGGTATTGATGAATCAGACTTTGGGTCCACATCATAATGGATTTCTTTTTCTTTTCCTCCTCCTCCTCCTCCTCCTCCTCCTCCTCCTCCTCCTCCTCCTCCTCCTCCTCCTCCTCCTCCTCCTCCTCCTCCCCCACTTCTTTTCCATCTCTTTCTTTTCCTTCTTTTCCTTTTCTTTCTCCTTCTTTTCCTTCTCCTTTTTCTCCTCCCTCTCCCCACCTTCTACTCCCTCCTCCTCCTCCTCCTCCTCCTCCTTTCTGTTAAGACTCCCTGCCTTAACAGGGAGGAAAGAAGCAAACAGAAGGAATTGGCTACCAACCTTGAAAGGGGAAAAAAATATTTCTTCACCAAATTTTGGTATATGTATGATATGCTTAGAAAAAAGTATATGACCATGTTATGAAAGTTAAAACCTAAAAGAAAAACTTGTATATGGATATAGAAATGTAAATGTATGTCATTGACTTGTAATCTGTGAAACCAATAATGTGATAAATACAATGCAGTACATTGTGAACAAGTTTTGATATTTTTTTTTTCCTTTTGTAATATGATGAATGAAGTGGATGATATTAATAAAACCTGATCCTCCAAGTGGTGGGGGTGGATGTATGCCTTGACTAGCTACATCCCTTATAAGGGGGAAGAAGCCTTTTGGTGTATAGATACATACATACCAAGGTTTTTTATTTTTTTTTTCCCTTACAGGAGAGGTAGCCAAAGTCAAAGGCATAAATCCACTCCCACCCATTTCATCCCCACAATACTCCACTCCCATTCACGAACCTCTCCTTCCCTCTATTCTTGGCTCCTTCTGGATGATGGATAGATATATAGATAGAATGATAGAATGTATATAGGTAGAATGTGTATAGATAGAATGTAATATTAATGATTTGCTTTGAATTCTTTTGACTGAAACTTTGCTGCCCCACTTCACAGTGATGTTTTCTGGGCCCTCCTATTGATCCTTTTGAAAAAAAAAATGGACTTTTGTATAGGTTGTATGTCTGTTTCTGCATTCATAACTAGCAGTAGAATCACTCCCCTCCTCTTCAGAAAATATCACATGAGAAATACTGTTTGATCTTGCACATGCACACCATATGAGGAAAGACTAAAAGTACTGGGTCTACCAACTTTGAAAGATCAAAGAGAAAGAGGTGACATGATTACAATATTCAGGTAAAGCTGATAGATTGCATTGATAGAAGAGATCTCCCATTTAAATATGGGAGGGCTTTAAGAAGTCATAAATTAAGAAAGACCACATGTCAAAAGGATGTGAAGAAAAATATTTTTCCATATAGATGCATAAACATGTGGAATAGCTTAGAAGGTGACAGCTCAAGCTCAAACAATACAAGAGTTCAAATCTAAATATGATAATTGGAAATCAAAGATATAGATTAGGTTGAAACCATACATGAATTTGAGTCCAGGTATGTTAAGTAATATCAAAAGTCTTCAATAACCACAAAATTATAAATTTAATTTAATTTTGCATATCCTTAAGGGATGTTTGCTAGCTGAGTAGTTTAGAACATTGTTATTTGGGTACAAGGTTGCACTGGGGATGGATTGAGGTTGTTTAGCTGCATACAAGTTTGTAGAAAGAGCATACTGAATTGAATCCTGCACTTCTAAAAGCCGTTTTTAAAATGGCACCAGTATAACCTCCTCTGGTAGCAGGAGTGGGAGTTTGTGAGCATGCATAAACATTGCACTATGACCTCTTTTCCAGTGAGTATAATTTTTTATATTCCTATTTTTTGTGAGCGGGATTGTAGTAGCCATATCACATATAACTTAATTCAAATCCCTTCACGCTAAGCTCTCAGGTCTGTGAAGTGGTGAGACTTCATTTCATTCCAATGGGACTTTCAATTTTAACACTGAAAAATATTCATTTTATGGTAGCATCACTACACTCAATGTATGTGGCCTTTTCTTTTGCTCTTGCTACTTTCCTCTCTGCTGGAGTATTTTGTTAGGAATAAAGAATGCTTCTCATTTTATTAGGACAATATTGCACCAAAGAGGTGGGGTCATAGAGGTTAGTAAAAGAGAGATTGAAAGAGGAGCAGAATGGAGGAATAGTGAAAGTCGAGCGATCAACATTCCTTTCCCTTTCTGAAGAGAGATTAGTCTCCAGTCATAAGAAAATGGTGTGTGACTGGTTCCTAGGGATGTCTTTTAAGCTTCTAAAAGATAGAAAGCATAAAAATTATGCAGCCACCACACTATACATCCTTTACACTGGACATAAATGAAAACGTGTATTTCATCATTGATACAGCAACTATTTGTCAGCCATGGGGACAGTGTTAAAACTTGGTAAAATTGTCTGGTTATAACTAGGACTGTGTTGTCCTAACTGGCCTCTATGTACCCCCAGTGATATTCAGCAATGTTCAAAGGATGATAACATGATACATGCATACATATACCAAAGGCTATTTCCCCCTTACAAGGGAGGTAGCACTGTATGGGGCAGAAACGTGGAACATAAGAGAAGAAGAGAGAAGGAGTTTGAATGTGTTTGAGATGAGGTGTCTGAGAAGTATGGTGGGGGTTACTAGGCTAGATAGAGTGAGAAATGAGGAGGTGAGGAGGAGAACAGGGGTGAAAAAGGATTTGGGAGATAGGGTTGATGAAAGAATATTAGGATGGTTTGGACACATGGAAAGAATGAGTGCAGAAAGACTAGTAAAAGAGGTATGGAAGGCAGATGTGGAGGGAGTGAACATGAGGGGACGTCCTAGGATGAGGTGGATGGATGGGGTGAAGGGGGCTTTGGGGAAGAGGGGAATGTCTGTTGAGGAAGGAAGGGAGAGGACGGAAGACAGAGGTGAGTGGAGAATGGTTGTATATGGATGATGTTGTGACTGCATGAGGAGGAATGGGCGGGGAAGTGGGGGGTGGGGTAGTATGTGTGAGTAAATTTTGACGCAGCCCGAAGGGATTTCTCCCCGTCCTTGCCTTATATGCAAAGGGGGACGGAGAGGGGGGGTCGCCGATTAAATGAAGCGGCCTCGCTGTGGATGTACTGTGTCTTGCGACACTGCTTCTGACCCAGGGCGGTGGGCAGGGTGCAGGGATGACCCGTCATCCAGGAGGTGCTCAGATGAGAGGAAGGGTGGGAGGGGTGTGGAGTGTATTTAGGGATGAAATGGGTGGGAGTGTTTTTATGCCTTTCCCTTTTTGGCTACCTCCCTTGGAAGGGGGAAAAAGCCTTGGTATATGTATGTATGTACAAGGGAGGTAGCCATAAAACAAAAGCAGAGAAACCACTCCCACCCATTCCATCCCCACATACTCCACTCCCATCCACCCCCTCCCTCCCTCTGATCTTGGTTCCTCCTGGATGATGGGTCATCCCTGCATCTCACCCACTGCCCTGAGTCAGAAGCAGTGTTGCAAGATGCAGCACATCCACAGCAAGGCCGCTTCCATAAATTGGCAACCCTCCCCCCTCTCTGTCCCCTCATGCAGAAAAAGAGAAGATGAGAAGAAATCCCTTTTGGCTGTGTCAAATTATTTTTCACACACACTCCCTCACCCCCCATCCCCCACTCACTCCTCCTCATGCATCACAGCATCATCCATACACAACCATTCTCCATTCACCCCTATCTTCTGTCCTCTCCTGTCCTTCCTCAACAGACATTCCCCTTTTTCCCAGTGCCCCTTTTACCCTGTCCATCTCATCCTTGGTCCCCCCCTCATGTTCACTCCGTCCACCTCTGCCTTCCACACCTCTTTTACTAATCTTTCTTCACTTATTCTTTCCAAGTGACCAAACCATCCCAATACTCTTTCATCAACCCTATCTCCCAACTCCCTTTCCACCCCCATTCTCCTCACCTTTTTTCTCATTCCAGCCAAGTAACCTCAATCATACTTCTCAGGCACATCATCTCAAACACATTCAAACTCCTCACTTCCTCTCTTATGTTCCATATTTCTGCCCCATACAGTGCTGTGGGCACAATTCCTCCTTTGTACAATCTCCTTGTACCATCCATTCCCAAATGTCTATTTCTCATTATACTTTTGAATCTCCCAAGGTATTTACTTGCTTCTCTCAATTCATTCTACCTCCACCTACACTCATCCCCTTCCTGCAACACTTGCACCCAAGTATCTAAAACTATCCACTTCCTCCAGTCTCTCTCCCTTAATAATCACCTCCAATCTGCTGCCACATTATCCCCTTGTACAACTCATCACCTTACTTTTACCCATACTTATCTTCAACTTCCTTCATTTGCACACCTTCCCAAACTCTGTCAATAACTTCCCCAACTCCTCTGATCCTGCTACAAGCACAGTTTCATCAGCAAATAACTGGCTTATCTCCCACTTTTCTCCATTTCCTTTAGCCATCTCCAATCCCTGACCCATTACCCTTGCATTTTCCTCTTGCACCACCCCATCCATGTATAAATTGAATAGCCAAGGCAACATAACACATCCCTGACAAAGTCTCACCTTTACCTCAAACCACTCGCTCTCACCATTTCTAATTTTAACACTTGCTCTACTACTCTCGTAAAAAACTCTTGACTGCTCTCAATAGCTTTCTCCCTAACCCATATATCTGCAGTACTTCCCATAGTGCATTCCTTTTCCAAATCCATAAAAACACCCAAAAACATCCTTACCTTTTCCTGTAGTTTTCTCACATATGTCTTACCACAAAAATCTGATCCACACAACCCCTACCTGTCCTAAACCCACACTCTTCCTCACCCTCTCTTCCTCTCTTAATCCTCTCACTCAAGACCCTCCCATAAGCCTTCTCAACTACACTTAACAAACTGATCCCTTTGTAAAACTACTACACTCACACTTGTCTCCTTTTCCCTTGTAAAGTGGAACTATACAGGCACTCCTCCAGTCCTCCAGCACTACCCTCTCTTAAACAAACATTAAATAACCTCACCAGCCAGTCCACCACCACTGTACCTCCTTTTTTTAGACATGCATGACATCCATCCAACCCAGGTCCCTTACCTGCTCTCATCATCTTAACAACTGCCTTCACCTTATCTTCCTTTATTTTTCTTCCATTTTCTTCACTCATCACTGTCATTTTCTTGGCACTTCCCACTGCAACTACCTTTTTCTTCCTGTTCTTCACATTTAGCAGTTCCCTAAAATACTCTGCCCATCTTCCTTTTACTGCCTTCTCTTCCATTATCATCTCTCCATCTGCACATTTTACCTTTTCTTCTCTACTTGATTTGCCTCCCCTTCCTCTCATAAATTCCTTCCAAAATGTCTTTATTACTTTAAAAAAAGAATTCATACTCTTACCCATTTCACATCTCTCCTCTTTGCCTTCTTTATCTTATACTTTACTTCTATTTTCTTTGTATCTCTCATATGAATTGCTTGTCCTATTTTGTAACCAATCTGTGAAAACTTCTCTTCTACAACTTTCTCTGCTTCCTCATCCCACCACTCACTACCCTTCCTTCTATTTCCTCCTGTCCTCTTTGTTCCACACACCACCTTTGCACATCTTATTACTCCCTCCTTGAACCATCCCCATTCCTCCACTCCTAGTTCTACTCTATCCTTCACTCCCTCCCACTCCTGTCTCAGCTTCTTGTACTCCTTTTCTTTCATTTAAGCAGTTCACTTTAATCACCTCCTTACCATCTGTCCTTTTCCTCTTTCTCCATCTATCCTCCACTCTCAACTTACCTGGTACCTTCCACCAAAAAATTATCTGATATTCCCCCATTCTCTCCCCTTAGAACATGTGCATCCTTAACACTTCCTACTATACTCCTGGGTATCACTGTATACATTAATGCTGTACCACCCTTACATCCACCACCCTCTCCCATGTGTACTTATAGACTTTCTTCCTAAACACTGTATTTGCTATGATCAACTTGCTTTCTAGGCACATCTCCACCATCAACTCTCCACTACAATTTTTGCCTGGAACTCCACACTTATCAAGGACTCTGTCTATGGGTTCATTTCCTACCCTAGCATTAAAGTATCCCAATACCACTACACTGACAATTCTCCCTAATCCCTCTATGCACTCATTTAAATCTATCCAAAAAACCTCCCTTTCCTTTACACTCTTCTCACTACCAGGCCCATATGCACTTACAAAAACCCACATCTTCCCACATCACCTTCATCCATATTAACCTTGAAGAAACCTCCTTTCACTCCACTACACACTTACCTATCTCTTCACTTACTAGCATAGCCACCCCTTCTCTCCCTCATCCTCTCTTCACTCTTGAGAACCTCCCAGCTATACTCCCAAACTCAAACTCGTCCCTCCCTCTCAACTTAGTTTCACTCAAAGCCAACACATCCATCTTTCTTCTCACAAACATAGTGCCTATCTCTTCCCTTTTACTCTCATCTTTACCACATCCACACACATTAAAAGATCCAAACCTTAGGGTACTGTTTGGAAAACTCCCAGACCCTCTTATGCCTTTACTTTTTTTAGCTATGTCCCCTTTGGGGCTACAGGGAGAAGGATGCCTAGTCCTATCCCTGTCCCATTTTTGTTGCCTCATATGACTCAAGTGGAAAGACTTGGTGGCAGTATTCTTTTCCCCCACCACAGGGTTAGGTGAAGAAAGGAAATGATATTCAGAGAAATGGTACAGGACAGTAACAAGAGGGGGGGGGGCAGCCTAACAGAGGGACAGTCACAGTATAATAAAGTATCATAATTTCTCTATGAACAGAGTTTTCCTCTACCACAGACAAAATGATGTGTGGCTTTGGCCCTTAGGGACACCCCATATAGACCCTAAAGTATCAGCTGCATGCTACTTAGCAGCTTTTAACCTCACAATAACTTGTAGCCAATACCCCAGACAGGGATGATGATAACAGAAAAAATTAAATATAAGATATAATGACTATCTGTCTATAAACCAAGAGCTTCTTCCCACGTACAAGGGAAGTAACAAGTCAATGGCACACACCCAGTCTCACCCATTCCACTTCCACCCATCAACCTTGTTTCTCTCTCATCTGAGCTCATTGTGGATGAAGGATTATTCCTGTCTCATGCCCACAGCCAGGGTCAGAAGCAATGCAGCAAGACACAGAAGATCTAAAGTAAGGCTGCTTCACTTACATGGTGATCCCCCTCTCTGTCCCTTTGTGTGGAAAATAGAGAAGACAGGGAGAAACCCCTTCAAGCTGCATCAAAATATCATCTGCACACAACCACTCCCCTCTCCCCT
Organism: Oratosquilla oratoria; assembly: GCF_046742065.1. NCBI lineage: Eukaryota > Metazoa > Arthropoda > Malacostraca > Stomatopoda > Squillidae > Oratosquilla > Oratosquilla oratoria. Next base: position 41,816,121 of record NC_134781.1, on the reverse strand, counting down.
CAATTACCCTGTTCTCTCCCTTTCTTGCTTGACAGAGATGGGGAGAAAATCCCTTCAGGCTGCATCAAAATATCATCCATGCACAGCCATTCTCTACTCACCCCTATCCCCTACCTTCTCTCTTGATAAAAATGACAATAGTAATACATATAAATACCAAGGACTTTTTCCCCCTTACAAGGGAGGTACCCAAAGTCAAAAGGCATAATTCCACTCTCACCCATTTCATCCCCACCCATTCCACCCCCATTCACCATCCCTCCTTCCCTCCATCCTTCTCATCTTGGTTCCTCCTGAATTACATTAATGATGATATAAATAATATAGCATTTTCATTAATAACTGGAGATAGAGAAATCCTTTGTATGATTTGTATTGTTTTTCCAAATATAAGGGACCAATGATGGGTACCTACATGTGGTTCTGCAAGATGGACAGCAAAGCTGCTCATTTTCAAAACCTGTCAAACCTGTCACCTCCATCAGTCCTGAGGGGCTGATGTTCAGTCTTTGGATCAGGCTCAAAATCTCTATCAACTTTAACTGTATATCTTAGATTTTTCGCATGTAGAGAGCTGACAACTGGTGACTGCTCTCCTTTCCTTGCCACTTTAAGGCAGTGACATAGAAATAGTCCTACAGTGATACAACAGACAGCAATCCAAAATTTCTTCCCAGAGAGATCTGTGGGAGGGTCTGAGGACTGTTGACAGCCACTATGGGACTGGGTTTTCCTCTTAATGAAACTTTAGGCAACAGTTGATGAATTAAATAAATTCCATCAAGCAAAAAAGTTTGGGCAACACTAAACAAGAATAATCAGTAATGTGAAACTGTTCAAGAAGGAGTTAAATTTAGGGAAATTTCACCTACTGCATGACAGGTGGATTCAAAGCCAACAGTTGCCAGTTGCCAACATAAGGCATAGATATTAACTTTGGTCATGGCAGAGTAACTTGTTGCAAACTTGTGTTTCAGCCCATATTGGATGAGGACCACATACATAGCTAAATAAGATCAACAAGTAAAAAATGAAGTATTAGCTCCACAGCCACTAACACTTTAGTCACTTATGTTATTCATCTGTAGGCCCCATGCCACTTCCTTCTCTTAAGTATGTTTCCACCAAATCTTCTGTCACAAGTTAGTAAAGTTTCTTGATGGGGTGAATTAAAACGGAGATATAGTTTTCTTCTTTTCTTCCAATTAATTACACTTGGTTATTCAAGCTACACTTGGGATCCTTGTACACCCACCAAGCCAAGTCTGCTCCGACATCACTATTTAATTCATCCAATAACTTTAAATGTTACAAATAAGTGCCACCCTTTAAGGGCGTGACTTTACCTCTGCACCAATAAATTCTCTCCTCCACCCTTTTCTCCAATCAGAAAGACTGTTATACTGTCTCAAGCAATACTGTTTACGCAAGCACTTCTGTCACAAGCGTGTCGCAAGCGGAACGTGGCTTAATGTTTACATTTCATCACATCATCACTTCTATCGATACCCTAGCCTATATTGATAAACATCTGATGGCAAGCGAGAATATGCAACTCTGCACTTCCTCTCGGCCATTGTTTCAAAACATCCAGGTAATAAAATTTGCATATCTTTCCACCTACCCCTCTATCTACTTAAATGTCTACCTCTATCTACTGGCCTCTTACAGAAGCCTAATGAAAGGTCATGCACATTTGTCATTTATTTACATAATTATTGTTATTTCTCCCTTGATACTCACTTCCAATTTGCTACCATCCTCTTTCAGCAAATTGGAAGTATTAAGGGAGAGAGACTGGAGGTGGATGATTTTGGATGCTTGGGGGTGCATGTGGCAGGTGATGGAGGTGGAGGTGGGGTGTGGATTGAGAGAGGCGGGTAAATGCCTTGGTTGATTAAAAAGTGTAATGAGAGGTAGACATTTGGGAATGGATGCTGGGAGGAGATTGTATGAAGGGGTGGTTGTGCTGAGAGTGCTGTGTGGGACAGAGACATGGAACATGGGAGAGGAAGAGTTTAAATGTGTTTGAGATGAAATGCCTGAGAAGTGTGGTGGGGGTTGCTGGGCTGGATAAAGTGAGAAACAAGGAGGTGAAGAGGAGAGCAGGAGTGGAGGGAAGATGGGAGATAGGGTTGATGAAAGCATGGAAATAATGACTGAAGAAATATTAGTAAAAGGGGTGTGAAAGGCAGAGGTGGATGGAGTAAACATGAGGGGGTGACCAGGGATGAGATGGATGGATGGGGTGGGAAGGAGGGTAGTGTCTGTCGAGGAAGGAGGGGAGAAGACAGAAGATAGGGGCGAGTGGAGAATGGTTGTGTATGGATGATGCTGTGATGCATAGGAGTGGGTAGGGGATAGGGGGTGAGGGAGTATGTGTGAATGATATTTTGACACAGCCCGAAGGGATTTCTCCCCATACTCTCTTTTTCTGCATGAAGGGACAAGGGTGGGGTTGTTGATTAAATGAAGTTGCCTTGTTGTGGATGTGCTGTGTCTTGTTGCATTGCTTCTGACCTAGGACAGTGGGCAAGATGCAGGGATGATCTGTCATTTAGGAGGAGCCAAGAAAAGAGAGAGGGAGGGGTGGTGAATGGGAGTGGAGTATGTGAGGACGAAAAGGTGGGAGTGGATTTATGCCTTTGACTTTGGCTACTTCCCATGTAAGGGGAAAAAAGCCCTTGGTATATGTATTATATGTATGTGTTATTATTTTGTATTCCTATTTATATTTCTTTGGAACAAGGTTCATTAAATGTCTTGAGGTCAACTAATTACTCTTGGGTTGCAAGAACATGGGATAGTTTATATATTTTTTAAATCATATGTCTTTGCTTACAAATATTTCAATTATGGCCCAGACATCTTGTGTTGTGACTTGTGAGAAAAGAATGTAACAAAGAAAGGTGACAAATGACATATTAAATTACATAAAATTTTATATACATAAAGCATAAGGGTGTGATGTCTGTACTTTTTACATTTGGCATTCTCCCTCAGTAATTCCTTCAAAATAGATGAATTTATACAACAGGTATGGAGTTATCATGAAGAGAGTATACATGTTATCAAAAGAGCTTGTACAATGTATTGATGAAATTCCATACTTGTCAACAGTTCTGTCCTTAATTGCTGAGTTCCTCTTCACTGATTAAAATTGTGTAGAGTTATGACAAAATACTCAACAGTACCAAAATTGTCATTTGGGATAAAAGTTTCTTTTGCTGTTTGATTGGCCCCCAATTTTGAAAAGCCAAATATATAGCAAGCTTATAGACCTATAGGAAAAATGGGAGCAGTGATCACTGAAAAAATACTGAGAATGACAATCTGTTTAGCTTGGCTAATTGTAAAAGTGAAACTTGCCAAATGGATAGTGATATAAGGGTATTAATATATGTGAACTATTGTATACTGATGCATCATTTGGTGCAGGAAATATGTAAAATCATTGACTGTTTGGCATCCTGGAACCATTTCAAGTTACTGAATTCTTCCTTACAGGCAGTAAAAGGTTGCCACATTTACTCAAAGGGATGTCTTGTCTGATGAAGTCATTATGGTGCCCAGAACAAAGACCATTAACCTTTTCATTGGTAATCATATCTTATTATTTGTTCTGGCTCCTGTCAGGCAATTTTATTAAAATGAAGGAAACCCCCTTCTCAGTAAAAGTGTTAAAATCTTCTTGAATAACCCTTTCACTGCTTGTGCACTTGTTCTGGTTGCTGCCAACCTGGTGACTTTATTCAGTTGAGGAAAAGCCTCTTTGTAGCCAAAGTGTTGAAAAATGTGTCATTGCATCAAAGGTTACAAAATAGCAGAGCTTGACCTGTAGTGTCTTGAGATGAAAGTTGAAACCGTGAAGTACCAGTGTCCCTCTAACACAGTGTTCTTTAACCTATTCCAACCACATTATCTTCAGTAGTCAGGTAAAAGTAGTCCAGTACCCCTCAACACCTGGTTACAGGGAATATAGCAGCTGTGTGGAACAAGGAGGTGGGTAGTGAGTGGTGGGATGATGAAGCAAAGAAGGTTGTAGAAGAGAAGAAATGAGCATTCACAGATTGGTTACAAAATAGCAGAGCTGGGTGCGTTACTCAGTGTGTTCTGCTTTAATTTGGCAATGGTTAGCACTCCCAATCTATTAAAGCATAAAAGAAAAGTTTATACAGAAATAAAAGTCCAGTAGGCCACATACTATACGAAAAAAAAAAAAAAAAAAAAAATGTAGGCCACATCCAAAAGGTAGGTCACATGATATACTGGCACCAATATTGCTTTAATAGTTTGGGCCAAATTAAAGTGGAATGCACTGAGGAATGCACTTAGAAACACACTGAGGAATGCATTCAGGAACACACTGAGGAACGTGCCCAGCTCTACAAAATAGGATGAGAGAATCATGTGAGAAGTACAAAGAAAAGAGAAGAGAGGTAAAGCATAAGATAAAGGAAGCAAAGAAGAGAGCAGATGTAAAATGGGGTAAGAGTATGATAGAAAATATTGAAAGTAATAAAAAGATGTTTTGGAAAGAAATTAAAAGAGGAAGAGGAGGTGAATCAAGTAGAGAAGAAAAGATAAAAGGTGCAGATGGAAAGAGGATAATGGAAGAAATGGCTGTAAGAGGAAGATGGACAGAGTATTTTAGGGAGTTGCTAAATGTGAAGGAGAATAGGGAGAAAAACGTAGTTGCAGTGAGAAGCACCAAGAAAATGAAAGTGATGAATGAGGAAAATGGAAGAGAAATAAGGAAAGATGAGGTGAATGTAGTTATTAAAATGATGAGAGCAGGTAAGGCACCATTGTTGGATGGGTGTCATGTGGAGTGTCTAAAAAAGGGAGGTACAGTGATGGTGGACTGGCAGGTGAGGTTATTTAATGTTTGTCTTGAAGAGGGTAGAGTGCTGAAGGACTGGAGGAATGCCTGTATAGTTCCACTTTACAAGGGAAAAGGGGACAAGTGTGAGTGTAGTAGTTTCAGAGGGATGAGTTTGTTGAGAGTAGTTGGGAAGGATTATAGGAGGGTTTTGATTGAGAGACTTAAGAGAGGAACAGAGGAAGTAATTAGTGAGGAACAGTGTGGGTTTAGGACAGGTAGGGGTTGCATAAATCAGATTTTTGTGGTAAGGCAGATATGTGAGAAAATTTTAGGAAAAGGTAAGGATGTTTTTTTTTTTGGCTTTATGGATCTGGAAAAGGCTTATGACAGGGTAGACAGGAAGGCACTGTGGGAAATATTGCAGATGTATGGGATAGGAGGAAAGCTGTTGAGAGCAGTTGGGAGTAGTAGAGCTTGTGTTAGAATTAGAAATGGAGAGAGTGTTTTGAGGTAAATGTGGGACTTCATCAGGGACGTATGATGTCGCTTTGGCTGCTTAATTTATACATGGATGGGGTGGTACAAGAGGTAAATGCAAGGGTAATGGGCCAGGGATTGGAGATGGTTAAAGAAAATGGAGAAAAGTGGGAGATAAGCCAGTTGTTGTTTGCTGACAACACTGTGCTTGTAGCAGGATCAGAGTAGGAATTAAGGAAGTTGGTGACGGAGTATGGAAAGGTGTGCAAATGAAGGAAGTTGAAGTTAAATGTGGTTAAAAGCAAGGTGATGAGATGTACAAGGGGAGACTATGGCAGCAAATTGGAAGTGAGTATTAAGGGAGAGAGACTGGAGGAAGTAGGTAGCTTTAGATACTTGGGTGCAAATGTGGTGGGAAAAGGAATGGAGGTGGAAGTAGAATGTAGATTGAGAGAAGTAAATGCCTTGGGGGATTAAAAAGTAGAATGAGAATGAGAAATAGACATTTGGGAATGGATGGTAAAAGGAGATTGTATGAAGGAAGGAATGTGCTGACAGCACTGTGTGGGGCAGAAATATAGAGGAAGAGAGGAGTTTAAATGTGTTTGAGATGAAATGGCTGAGAAGTATGATAAGGGTTACTAGGCTGGATAGAATGAGAAACAAGGAGGTGAGGAGCAGAGCGGAGGTGGAAAGGGAGGTGGGAGATAGGGTTGATGAAAGAATATTGGGATGGTTTGGACACATGGAGAGAATGAGTGAAGAAATATCAGTAAAAGAGGTGTGGAAGGCAGAGGTGGAGGTAATGAACATGAGGGGGCAACCAAGGATGAGATGGATGGATGGGATAAAATTGGCTTTGGGAAAGAGGGGAATGTCTGTTGAGGAAGGACAGGAGAAGACAGAAGATAGGGGTGAATGGAGAATGGTTGTGTATGGATGATGCTGTGATGCATGGAAGGGAGTGAGTGGGAGATGGGGGTGGAAGGAGTACGTGTGAATAATGTTTTGATGCAGCCTGAAGGGATTTCTTCCCGTCTTCTCTTTTTCTGCATGAGGGGATGGAGAGGGGGGAGTTGCTGATTAAATGAAGTTGCCCTGTTGTGGATGTGCTGTGTTTTGCTATATTCTGACCCAGGGTGAGATGCAGGGATGACCTGTCATCTAGGAGGAGCCAAGATAAGAGGGAGGGAGGGGGTGAATGGGAGTGGAGTATGTGGGGATGGAAGGGAATGGAGTGGAATTTATGCCTTTGTTTTATGGCTACCCCTCTTGTAAGGAGAAAAAAAGCTGTTTGTATATGTAAGTATGTATTAGTACAAGGAACAGACATTTCCAGCACTCCCTAATGTTCATTTCAAGACCACAGCTTAAGAAATATAGTTATACCTGGAATAATGATGATTGTTGCCTTGAGTTTCACTGACTGGAAACCAGTAACCCTATGTGGGATGAAACTTTGGACTCTTTTTCTGTGTTGTATTAGTGTGGGATTGTTTTCATGTAGTAAGAGGGGACCAGCTGCTGTGAAAAGGTGGAAGAAATGCAGTTCAAGTTGATTAAGAGAAATCTTGTTTCCAGTCCAGAGACTAGATGCTAGCCCCTCAGGGCTGCACCTCCATTGGTAGGTGAAGAGGTTGATGGGTTTTGAAAAGGGCAGCATGGAGATGATTATATATCTCTGTTGTCTGTTCTGTGGGACCACCACAACCAGGTTCCTGCCATTGGTCCCTGTAGTAAAGGTAAACTGGTTTGGTTCTTGGTGTTCACTATAAAACATCAGGACTTCAGCTGAGAAAGTTTCAGAAGTCTCTCTTTCCACATAATTCCCATAAATTGCATGACTGAAACCTGTTCTCATACACAGATACAGATTTGAATCCCTTCACTTGGAATAGAAAGGCTTTCACTGTATCACTGTTCCATATTGTCAGTGGGAACACACTCTACTTTACCAGTATCACAGTCATTATAATTTCTGTTCACCAGCAAATATATTTGGATCATTATTGAATATCAAAGGGTTTCCGGTACTTATAGTAGAGCCCCTGCCATTATTTTGTAGACTGGGGACACAGTCTCCTCCCATTGTAAACAAGATTTTTTTTTTTTTTTGTGTCTCCAACACTATCTTAGGGTTCCTCATAGTAGCCGCTAAATAGAACAAAACTACTTTTTTCGCCAACAAGATTTGCTACTTATATGCATTTTGTCATAAGTATTAAGCAGTACTGACATTCACATATATTATCTATATTCACAGTAACTATTTATTACAAAATACACGTAAGCGACAAATGTTGGCGAAAACTTGTAAAATCATGGGTCTAGGGGACCCGGAACTGGAGATACCGGATTTGGGGTTCTTGAGTCACGGGTAGTTGTCTTCAGGGTCTCGATCTCGACTTCGATATTGGGCTACTGATCATGTAAACGGATCCGGGATTGAGTCTTCGGAGCATCTCGCCGTCCAATCCGGGTAGGAGGTGGAGGAGGAAGGGGAAGTAGTCGTAGACAGCTTCCCGGTACTTCTTGATTCGCAGCCAGTAGACGACCGGGTTGATGGTCTGGTTGAGGTAGAAGAACCAGAGGACGTAGGCGTAGGCTCTATTGAATGGGCCATTGCTCCAGGTGTTCCCTCGTTGGACCAGCTGGCAGGCCATGTAAGGCATCCTGCAGATGACATAGGCCATGAAGAGCTGGAGGATTGTGTTGAAGGTCCTGGTCTTGTATCGGATATCTACAGAGACCTGAGGACTGTGGACAGCAGATTGTGGAATGGGAAAGGAAGGGGAAGAGGCGATGGAAGACGAGGAGGAGGACGAGGATTTGACGTCCTCCTCAATGCCAATACTGGGACCCTTGGCGACCGGGATGTAGGAGGCTACGTCGAGGCCATTCGGGTGAATACTTATTCTGACACCACTATGGCGAGCTCGGTTCATGATGGCTCCGAAACAGAAAGTCATAACGACCATCGGGAGGACGAAGGATAAGGTCATCTCGACGTAGGCGTAGTCCATGGCGTGGGCTCCTTGGTCAGTATGTCGCCACTCACAGTGCGTAACCCCATCAGGCAGTGGTTTCCGGAGGAACTCTCCGACCCCCAACAACGGGATCGCCCCTAGCAAGAAGGAACCGCCCCATGTGGCAAAGATGAAAATGTGGGTGAGGCGGAGAGTGAGGCGATCTTGACGATGGACGATGATGAGGTAGCGGTCCACTGAGATGGCCAGCAGTAGTAAGGAGGACTCTGCCAACAGGGTGCTGAGAAGGACGGCATGGGCTTGACACAGGAACCGAGGGAGGACCCACTCACCGGCGGCCAGGGTGAGGAAGTCGAAAGGCATGCAGAGACAGCTGATGAGGACGTCACAGAGGGCCAGGGAGGCGAGGAGCATGTTAATGGCCGATCTCATGGAAGGGGTTCTCCAGACGAGGACGACCACGACGCCGTTCCCCAGGCACCCCAGCAGGAGGAGACACAGCGACAGAATTCCGAAGATCACCCTCTTCGCTACCTCCTCCCCCGCCTCCATGTCGTCCTTCTCTATGGAGGTGTTCAGGGTCCTTAGGGAGAGGTTGTAGAGGAACTTTGTGGAGGAAGCCCAGAAGGAGAGGGAGGTCGCTCTTGTCGTGGTCTCCAGATGCTCCATAGTGCCGCAGAAAAAACAATAACACCCGGATATTAACCTAATCCGAGTTGGAAACTTATGAAACTGAACACTGTATTCCGGACATTGGGAACAGTTTTCACATTATCTAGAAAATTTCTTCTTGTTTCGTCCTCGTTTTGATTCGAATTACAAATCAACTTAGATTTGTTATTCTCGTACGGTCTGAAAGAAAGTCGGGTTACACAGGACAAAGATGACGACCTTGATCACAACTAAGCACCTCCTGGCGATGTATTCTTAAAACACTCGCGATAGATTTACAACATTCTCACGATAGAACACACAAGGGATTTGTTAGTAATCGGTAGTACTACTATACTATCTCTATATTTTCTCTTTCAGTTACATTTAACACGAATAACTAAAATCGACCCTGACCACAACTGAATTGCATTTCGACGGAGTAAACACATTCCAATCTTGTGCAGGAGCGATAGAGATGAGTCGGATATCTGCCATAGTTTGTCATGGGTTGATTTCGAACTGGGAGAAAACGGGAGGTGAGATTTTGCACTGTTCTGACGTTTTCTTTCACTGGGCTGTTATGATTGTAGTTTACCAACGTTTCTATCTATATGGGAAAGGTTAGAGGGAGTGACGTAGTGCAGTGCTACGTAGTTCGAGTCCTCTGCTGCTACTTTTTGCCGTTCTGGGATAAAATGCAGAGCAACGGAATACCTACTTCATTGACTCCTCTGTTAGTAGAGCAGGTGATGTAGGTCTTATACGGTGGTGCATGGCGTTGCGTCTTCTCATCTGTAATAGACAGAAAACGTTATTGAATTCCCTAAATCGAATAATCATTGTGTAGAAGGAACGGTTTAACCCCTTTGCTGTGGATGAAATGAAATCGCTTGGGGTGTGGGTGGGTGGTGGCCAGTTAGATTAAAAGTTTAAGTCACAAGAACAAGATGAATCGAGACAGGTTTAAGGCTGTGCTTAAGGGTTTAACCCTTAGCTGATATAAACCCCCGACAGCAGCAGATATGGGTTGTAAGCAGCAGGAAAAGGGTTAAATTTAAAAACAGTGTTAGATTAACTATTTGTTAGATTAACTAACTCGATGGCATGGAAGCAACCAAGACAAACGAGAAAGTGATGCTCCGTTGCATGGGATTTAACCGGCATTAACAACCCTCCCCCTTCCCCCTCCCCACTCCTCCCTAACCTCCCTCCCCCCTCATCCCTCCTCACATCGAGATGGTACCACACGACTGACTAAAATAGTCTGGCAGCAGTCAGGATAAATAAGTATCACTGGTCTCTGATGCCTGCTTGAACATCATCTTGTCAGCTGACATTCTTCAGGAAGCCCTGCTGACACTCTGGATTTGCTAACACTTTATGGCACTACTGACTCTTGAGGACTGACACTTTTCATGGGACCGCTGACATCCCATAAGGGACCCGAGCATAGAGGCTTGCTGAAATATTTTGAATGGTAACGCTGGCGTTATAGATCTGCTGACACAAAGAAACGGGTAACACGTTATGGGGGATTGTGGCACTGTGGAACTGCTGGCATTGTAGAAATGCTGACAGTGCATACAACCGCCGACATTTTCCATGCGGCTGATTAAACTATGGGCTACTGACTTTGTAGGGTAGCTGACTGTCACGTAAGGATTGCTGACACTTTCCATGAAACTGCTGACACTCACCAAAGGACGGCTCATTTGGGATTGCTGACAATGTCCACGGGACTATTGGCAGTAAAGATCCGCCAATAATGTGAGACACTGCCCCTAGCTGCTGACACTAAGGGAGTGCTGACGTTATCTATAGAGCCGCTGCCACTGACGCTAAGAGGCTGTCACGCGCCACCCCTACCTCCCTTGGTTCCTGACACCACGGGACCGCTGACGTTTCCCCATGAAGCTGCTGACGTTTAGCGACGTCTGGTGAAGTGGACGGGTCCGGGCAGCTGGTAGCAGGGAGAGAGGGGGGAGGAGATGTCTGACGCTAATGCTGCTTTGTTGTGGCTACGTTTCCATGGGTCATCACCGCTGCCTGACGACGGCGGCGGCGGAGGTGGTGGCGACGGTGTCTAACCCCCCCCCCTCCCCTACCCCTCTACCCCACTCCCCACTCACTCCGTATGGAATACTGATGACATAAGTTTGATGTAGTCAATCCTACAGATATTTCAGTGACAGCCTTACAGACTAGTTAAGTAGGGTCTTTAGATTTAGATTTATTCATTTCAGTGTAACATAATTTTACAAGCAATTAAAGCCAATAACCAATACAAATGAATAAGTCCACTTTTGTAAAAAATATAGACTGAGCCACAGGTAAGAATATGCTAATATACTAAGTATAACTAAAAAATAAGGAGCTCATTTCCATTGAGGTCCCATAAGAAAAATATAATAAAAACATACAAAAATGCAAAAAGAAATAATATCGTAACACGTTTAGTAGTTTTACAGAAATATTAATTAAATTGAAAGACAACAAAAGTTGACAGAACACACTACGTATAAATATCATTGCTATGACTTCGACAAGTAAGCATCAAAAAAGAAATTTTCTACAAGATACTTTTAACGATATACGATTTTGAATTGTTTGGATTGATACATCAAGCTTGTTCCACAAAAGTGAAACTGTGAACTTCTGCCCAAAGCAGACTTAAAGTGAGGTCAAATAACAGAGGCATCAACTGGATCGTGTGCTGTGAGAGTGTACAGAGCATACGTGGACTAGATTATGTTTCAGATATTTAGGTGCCTGACCATGTACAATTTTGTGCATATGACAAATAGTAAAAAAAAAAAAAAAAAAATTACTCTGTTTTCCACTGTACGCCAGTTAAGACGACTAAAATGGGATACATCAAGATGTATTCTAAAATGTAATTTGAGTGCTACCCTGATAAGTTTGTTTTGACAGATTTGTAGTTTCTATCTGAGGAATTGAGATAGACTTGGGTACCACGAATAACAACCTTAGTCAAAATGACATTGCACTAGTGCAGAGGCCAATAGCTTTAGTCTGGCATTAACTTTAGTGATTACCTTATTTGACATTGTAGCATAACTCATGTTTTGGTCAAATTCCACTCGTAGATATTTAACACACTTTTTGGATGTGACAGTGAATCCATTGCAGGTGACATTCAAAATTGAGTACAACAGATTCAAGTTCCAAATTGAGTACATATTCAATTATGTTGACATTTTTGTATGACTACAGCAGTGTTGAATCATTTGCATGCAGTGATAGTTTGCAATTGACTGCAGATTCCATATAAGATCGTTGGAGACTAATCTTCACGCAAATGAGACTGTTGATTACTTTTCAGCTTCACAGTCCTTCTTTATCATCTCTACGACTCCACGTCCTAGGCTAGAAGCGCTGGTTATCAGCAGTGATATACAATGTATTCTCTACTCTCCCATTACTCTTCTTCCTCTCACAGTATCTCCTCTCACAGCCTCTCCTCTTCTCGAGGTGCGATGTTGTCCACGAGGATGGAAACGCTTGTGAACCAATGGACATAATCCCTCAGTCCCCCTCATCCTTCCTCTTTAGTCTTCTTACCACTCTTTCACCCTCCCTCCCGTTTAACCCCTCTCCCCCCTCCCATCTGTCTTCCTCTTCTCTCATCCCTCCCCTCTGCTTTTAACACTCCTTCTAACCCCCACCCTCATTCTCCCTCTCCTCCCTCCCCCTTCTCCGTTCTCTTCCCTCCTCTTTCCTCCTCCTCCTCCTTATACCCGTCCTCTCCCTTTGTCCTGCTTTCCTCTGCAAACCCATATCTTGGCCCAGAACGCGTATAATCTGTTGCTGACCTCCATTTTGATTTTATTACTTATTTTTCTAAACACACACACACACACACACACACACACACACACACACACACACACACACACACACACACACACACACACACACACACACACACACACACACACACACACACACACACACCTCGTGGCGCAGTGGTTAGAGTTCTCGTCTGCCACTACGGCGGTCCGGGTTCGAATCCCGCCCAGGGCTGAAATAATTTCAGTATCACTGCGCTGCAGGTTGTTACTCCAACTCTCGTGGGCGGGGAGTTGGGTGTGTGTGTGTGCGTGTAAGGTCACAGTATTACCCATAGATCGGTCATACGAGCTCTGAGCTCTCATCCGGGAGGTTAATAACTATCGATCACGAGTCCAACACGTGATCCAAGACCATGGTGAATCACACACACACACGCGCGCGCGCGCGCGCACACACACACACACACACACACACACACACACGCACACACACACACACACACACACACACACTTGTATCTTATATTCCTTTATCTTATTCTGTTTTAATTTAGTTTTATTTTTGTTCCTCGAACTGAAATAAGTGGATTTAACAGTAGTTTTGAGAATATCTATCAAACATATTTTTTAAGTTAATAAACACATCGCTAAATAGATCACTTCTAAAACGTATAGATATATGATTTCTCAGTTATACTTGGTCTCAAGAACATGATAAAAGCAAAATCTAACGAATGGACTAGGTTTAGTAACCATGTAGGAAGCGCTGAAACTAATTTCTATTTTAAGAGAAGGTTAGATAATTTTATAGATAGGGATGATAGGTGGTAATGGTCATGGAACTGCCTAATGTTTCCTCCATTCTTATGTGTTTAGTTTCTTAAGATATGAGCACTTAAACCTGGAACCCTAAATTTCGGTTTCAGTTTTCAGGTCTTAAGTTACAGACGAGATTGTTGTGGTCATTAATCAGTAAATGTGGTTCTCTTGAAGAAGAGTTTGCTTCAGGTTTTTGAATCCATATTGTCTTTTATTTGGTCTACTGTCTCATCACCAGATTCGTCGTCGCCTCTGTGTCACGTGTCTTGCAGGTTCTGACACGAACACTTCCTGACCTTGAATCACTAGTTTCGTATTAGATGACCAATTAGGATAAGAACATAAGAATGTAGGAGACTGCAAGAGACCATAAGGCCTACACTAGGCAGTTCCAAATACCTTATCACCTGTCATCCCCATCCATAAAGTTATCTAATGTTCCAGCGCTCACTACATGGTTACTTAGCCTATTCCATTCTTTAAACATTCTATTGGGAAATCACTTCTTGGATAGATTTGTATGTTATATTACTTTTATTTGACAAACAGATATAGCATCCCAAAACGTGATCTTTAGATTATTTCCAAATCATAGGAATTAGGGCAAAAGACACACAGAAGTGAGTCTTTCGCCTCGATGAAGTGCGACGAAGCCTGACACATGTGACACAACAAACGTGGGGCCGGGCTCCAGCTTTTATCCTGGTCACCCAAAACCAAAGTAAAGTGGGTGATTGGAATGTCATTTCACCGCAGATGTACATAACATAAGAACATAACAATTAAGGAGAATGCAGAAGACCTTAAGACCTACACCAGGCAGTTTTAATTTGCCTTACCACTTTTCATCCCTATCCATAAAGTTATTTAATCCTCTCTTAAAGCAACCAATTGTTTCAGCGCTCACTACTACATTCGTTAGCCACTCTGTTGATAAGCCAATTCTTGCCTATTTCCTTCTTAGGCCTAAAATTGTAGCAGGAATTAATTTGATTATTCACACAATATCTCGACATTGTAATGGCATCGCAACACTTGAATTCTAAAAATCATGTTCTGTCAACGGGGATGAACCCCCCCACCCCACCCCAATTTATACACTGAGTTCGAATAGAAATATGCTGCTTAAAGAATAGGCACTATTTGAAAGTTCTTACATGTTTTTGCAGGCTCTGTTGACTCATTTACGAGTATATAGACTTCTACTTTCAAAAAGAAGTTATTGCTCTTCGCAATGGAACTAAGTGCGTTTGCTATTTTCCTATGCCAAATGCTCCAGAGATCTCATACGTAATATGAGAATATGTTGAAACAATTATGGATGATAGAGAAATTCTGAAAATATATTTGGATTCAGCGCACAAAAATACTGAAGAAATATATATAATTTTCTATGGGACGAAAATGAGTTTGTAATAATTATCTATTATTTTTGTTATTATCATCATCTTGTTCATCATCATCATCATCATCATCATCATCATCATCATCATCATCATCATCATCATCATCATCATCATCATCATCATCATCATCATCATCATCATCATCATCATCATCATCATCATCACCACTACCAACACCACCACCACCTTCATCATCATCATCATCATCATCATCATCATCATCATCATCATCATCATCATCATCATCATCATCATCATCATCATCATCATCATCATCATCATCATCATCATCATCATCATCATCATCATCATCATCATCATCATCATCATCATCATCGGCACTGTTATATTTGTAATTACTATTGGTATTATCATTGCTTTGTTCACTCATTACAGTTTGATCACTCGCTCCTTCCCACTCTTGGAAGACTTGACATGATTTACTAATGTTTATCCTTTTTTATGTTGACGTTAGGTAAACCTTTTCAGAAAGGGAGAGTCAAATGTCAGAAAGGAAGAGATGGATGATTTTTCATCGTCCTCTTATCATTGCTGATAACACGCACTCGTACTCTCGAAAACACAGGTACACACACACACACACACACACACACACACACACACACACACACACACACACACACACACACACACACACACACACACACACACACACACACACACACACACACACACACACACACACACACACACACACACACACTCACACACACCTCTCATGGCGCTGTGGTTAGAGCTCTGGCCTGCCACTACGGAGGTCCGGGTTCGACCCTCGCCCGGGGCTGAAATAATATCAGTATCGCAGCGCTGAGGGGTGTTACTCCAACTCTCGTGGGCGGGGAGTTGGGTGTGTGTGTGTGTGTGCAAGGTCATAGCATTACCCATAGATCGGACCTACGAGCTCTGAGCTCTCTTCCAGGAGGGAAATAGCTGTCGATCACGAGTCCAACACGTGATCCAAAGACCAAGTGAATACACACACACACACACACACACACACACACACACACACACACACACACACACACACACACACACACACTCACACACACCTCTCATGGCGCTGTGGTTAGAGCTCTGGCCTGCCACTACGGAGCTCCGGGTTCGACCCTCGCCCGGGGCTGAAATAATATCAGTATCGCAGCGCTGAGGGGTGTTACTCCAACTCTCGTGGGCGGGGAGTTGGGTGTGTGTGTGTGTGTGCAAGGTCATAGCATTACCCATAGATCGGACCTACGAGCTCTGAGCTCTCTTCCAGGAGGGAAATAGCTGTCGATCACGAGTCCAACACGTGATCCAAAGACCAAGTGAATACACACACACACACACACACACACACACACCTAAATTGCCTTGCTTCACCTCCCCCTACTGTATAGTTCGCCAATCTTATATGTAAACAATAATGATAAGCAAGAATTGCAAACATCATTGATTTTATTCATATAAAATAGAACATCTGTGGCACACCATGATACAAAGAGCAGAAAAAGGGCCTGGGAGTTGGCGGATACGAGTGATGGGCAGGAGAGGGAGGGGTGCAGGGCGTCCAGCCCCTGGAGAGGAAAAGAAGTAAGGCGGATTTCTAGACTCGTGGTCTACCCTCACCTTCCCTTCCGGTATTTCTCTGGTTTTCTGAAAAAAAAAAAAAAAAATCAGTGGTTTTTCGATGAAAGATAAGTAAAGTCTAATGCTGAATGTAATATGTGAATTTATAAATTGAAAGAGAAATAGATAAATGATCAATGAATGAATAAATAAGATAAATGAATTGAGAATAGATACCGTATATAGATGTATAATTTAAAAGTATATGAATAATTATAGTTCAGTTAAATGAATATTACAGAATAGTACAATTTATGAATAAATAGATAGATAAATGAATACGAAAACAAAAGGCATTCATGGGTTTACTGAACTGAATTTCAGGACATGTGATTGCCTGTGCGGGAAGTTTAATCTGGTCATGTCAGGGAGTTCCCCATCTGCCACCCCTCCCACATTTGAGGCGATATCACACTGAGCTATTTTTCCTCCAACCTCCAATTCATCGGCTGTACCACCCACCTCCAGAACCTTTTCCGCCATAACATCACTGTAGGGGAAACTATATATATTTTTTAACAATTCACATAAAATATAATTTGATATGCTGGAGAAAAATGATTTCCCTCCAGCATATCAGATTCCTCCCCGAAAGATGCGGACTGCAAATCTACTCCAATAGTCGGAGGAAAAATAGCTCAGTGTGATAACACCTTTAGTCGGGGCAGAAAGTGCAGCTGAAGGTTTCGGATTTGATCTGTGGTCCCGTCCGCTCGAGTTAGCAGAAAAGCCAACGAGAGTGAGGTCGGGGGATGGCGTGGGAGGTGGACGGAGAGAGGGGAGAGGAATGTGCTTTGATATGGCACCCAGTGGGCACTGGTTCCTAGGGAATCAACTATACGTGCTATTGGTGCACTTTTGATATTTTATTCTGGCTAAAGAAAAACGATTTCATTCAGTAAAGTTCATAGATGGGTTCAGGCTCTCCCATGAACGCACGTAAGAACATAAAAACATAAGAATGAAGGAAACAGCAAGAGACCATAAGGCCTACACTAGGCAGTTCCATGTCCATTACCACCTATTATCCACATCCATAAAGTTAATATTCTCTTAAAACAATCGATAGTTACAACGCTCATTGCGTGGCTAGTCCATTCGTTAACCACTTTATTGGTAAACCAGTTCTTACCTATTTCCTTCTTAAATCTAAGTTCGCCCAATTTAAATCTATTAGTACGAGACCTGTCCTCTTGATGATGTGACTGACCTTCCCGCGCTCAAACAGGACGTTCCATTGTCGAAAGAGCCCTCACTGCCTAAGAACTGACACAGAGTGTTTGTCAAATGTGGGTCGTCGCAATACTAAAGCCTCGTTTACACGGGGCAAGTTGAGAGGCAAATCAAGTGCACGAGTTACTTGAACACACAGGCCACTTGACTCTGACTTGGCCTGTGTGAACATGTACCTGCTCGCTTTCCTCTCCAGTTCAAGTAACTTACTGTACACACTTGACTTGCTTCTCAACTTGCCCCGTGTAAACGAGGCTTTACAAAGGATTACAAAGGCGCAGCATGCCGACAGGAGACCTCTTGGTCCATATCTAGGTCGGATGCGAAAAAAATCATAATAATAATAAAATAACAAATAAAAACTATAATAATGTAAATAACAAATAAAATACATACATACATACATACATATACCAAGGCTTTTTCCCCCTTACAAGGGAGGTAGCCAAAAAGAAAAAGGCATAAAATCATTCCCACCCATTCCATCCCTGAATACACTCCACACCCCTCCACCCTCCCTCTTATCTTAGCACCTCCTGAATGATGGGTCATCCCTGCACCTTGTCCACTGCCCTGGGTCATAGGTATAGTTAAATAATAAACAAACAGGTAAATAGTAAATAATAATAAATTAACATAGAACTAATAATAAATGAAAATCAGACAGACAAATGATAACAAAACAAAAACAAATAATATAAAATAAATTATAATCATTACAGCATCTTGCTTAGGTGTTTATCTAAATGATTCTTAAAGCTTCGAACTGAACTACATTGCACTACCTGTGCAGGAAGTTTATTCAATTCATTAACTACACGGTTGGCAAATTTGTTTCTACCTACTTCCAAATTGAATCTATTTCCGGATAGTTTGAGACCATTGTTTCTTGTCTGATTCTCATTCAGTGTGAAAATTTTGTCACTTTTGATGTCAATTCCCTTTAGAATTTTAAAGACCTGTATCAAGTCACCTCTGAGTCTACGCTTTTTTAGGGAAGACAGATTCATACGTTTTAGTCGATTTTCGTATGATTTATTTTTTATATTTGGAATCAATTTTGTGGCTCGCCGTTGTACTTTTTCCAGTCTGTCAATGTCTTTAATGAGATTCGGTGACCAGACGGAAACAGCATATTCCAAATGTGGACGAACTAACGATTTATATAGCTTGTTAATGAGTGATGGACTTTTGAAATAAAAAGATCGTGCAATCAGTCCCAGACTCTTATTTGTTTTCTCAGAGGCTGAAATACACTGCTTAGATGATTTGAGGTCGTTACTGACAATTACGCCGAGATCTTTTTCACTATCCACTTTTGTTAACGAATTTCCAAATAACTTGTAATCGTACTTACTGTTATTTTTACCTATGTGCATTACCTTGCATTTACTTGTGTTAAATTTCATTAGCCACTTTTCAGACCATTGCTGTAATTTATCTAAATCTTCTTGAAAATCTTATTGGTTTGAGTGATCATTTGCCACTCCGCACAGTTTTGTATCATCAGCAAATTTGGAAACAGTAGATTTTAGTCCATGGTCTAAATCATTTATATATACTATGAATAGAAGTGGCCCAAGAACGGAACCCTGAGGAACTCCACTTGTAACATTTTTCCATTTAGAAGTTTTTCCATTTAAAACAACTCTGTTTTCGACCATTCAACTAATTACTAGTTCAACCTAATAGGCTACCACTTATTCCGTGTAAAGCTAATTTAGTAAGTAGTCTTTCGTGTGGGACGGTATCAAAAGCTTTTGCAAAGTCTAGATATATTAAATCTATATTGTTTCTTTTGTCATAATTCGAGATAACTGTGCTGTAGAATTCGAGTAAGTCACGCAAGAACGTTTCCGTCTGAAACCATGCTGGCTATCATTTATCAAACGGTTACTTTCTAAATGATGTTCGATAGCATCTCTGATGATAGTTTCCATTATTTTTCCGACGATTGTGTCGGAAGCCAGTAGAATTGGAAACTGCTATCCATATAATGTTATCAACGAAACCTTTCAGTGGGATTGAGGCGTGTATCATGGTCCTGGTAGTAAAAATAAGAAAGAAAGAAAAATAAATCCAAGCATGTAGTCCTACACGGATACATGACGCCAGGCGATTTTAAACAGTTGAG
>NC_134781.1:41768645-41783645 GCF_046742065.1 Oratosquilla oratoria | reverse complement strand
TGGGGATGAAATGGGTGGGAGTGGGCGTATGCCTTTTTTTTTTTGGCTACCTCCTTCGCAAGGGGAAAAAGCCATTGGTATATGTATATACGTATATATATATATATTGAGACATTCTGACAGGTTGATGTAAGCGGAATAGGAAACACAGGAGTCTTAGTCTTGAGTTTATTCCTGACTAGTTTCGCAGGTATGCTTTTTCAAAGCATACCTGCGAAACTAGTCAGGAATAAACTCAAGACTAAGACTCCTGTGTTTCCTATTCCGCGTACATCATATATATATATATATATATATATATATATATATATATGTATATATATATATATATATATATTATATATATACATATATATCGAATACCTCTTAAGTTTATTACTTTCTGTGTTTATATCTTCGAATAGTGGCAAGTGATTGTGTTGTGTTTTTGTAATTGTATACGTATAGCGCTATACATTTACAGGTATAAAATAAAGTGTAGTGTTCTAGTAATTTAGAATCAAAGCAGTAGTCTGTTACTGTACTTCAAAGGTAGGAGTATCAGTATAAGATAAGCAGAGTAAGCTTCGTGTATTTAGTATATTTAGCGACCGCTTTTATTTTCTTTTGTTGTTTTTGAGATGAGGTGTCTGAGAAGTATGGTGGGGGTTACTAGGCTGGATAGAGTGAGAAATGAGGAGGTGAGGAGGAGAACAGGGGTGAAAAAGGAGCTGGGAGATAGGGTTGATGAAAGAATATTAGGATGGTTTGGACACATGGAAAGAATGAGTGAAGAAAGACTAGTAAAAGAGGTATGGAAGGCAGATGTGGAGGGAGTGAACATGAGGGGACGTCCTAGGATGAGGTGGATGGATGGGGTGAAGGGGGCTTTGGGGAAGAGGGGAATGTCTGTTGAGGAAGGAAGGGAGAGGACAGAAGACAGGTGAGTGGAGAATGGTTGTATATGGATGATGTTGTGATTACATGAGGTGGAATGGGCGGGGGTTGGGGGTGAGGTAGTATGTGTGAGCAAAATTTGACGCAGCCCGAAGGGATTTCTCCCCGTCCTCTCCTTATATGCAAAGGGGGACGGAGAGGGGGGATCGCCGATTTAATGAAGCGGCCTTGCTGTGGATGTGCTGTGTCTTGCGACACTGCTTCTGACCCAGGGCGGTGGGCAAGGTGCAGGGATGACCCGTCATTCAGGAGGTGCTCAGATGAGAGGAAGGGTGGGAGGGGTGTGGAATGTATTTAGGGATGAAATGGGTGGGAGTGTTTTTATGCCTTTTTCTTTTTGGCTACCTCCCTTGTAAGGGGGAAAAAGCCTTGGTATATGTATATGTATATTTTCTATTTGCCGTTTGTATTGCCGAAGGAGGAGCGAAATGGCTTGTGAAGGTTGTGTGAACCTGGAGGACCATCTCAGGAAGTGTGAGGAGGAAATTCGTCATCTCAAGAGTGCGCTCTGTGAGAAGAGTTAATCTTCCCCACAGCCCAAAGAGGATACCACTTCTTCTACTTCTGTCATTGCTGTGAGCGAGTGACGATCCGGGGGTCCCGTTAGTCGAGTCCGCGTTCGGTAAGCGGGTGACTTGCGGAGCAACCGCTGGCTCTAGCCAATCGTTTTGCTCTGCTAGAGGATGTGGTGGCTGAAAATCAGAATTCTTGGTGATGGGGGACTCCATGGTGCGAGGCTATGACGACATCCTGCAGCGGAAGACTAAATGACATTGCAAGTTAGTATGTCAACCGGGCCGTGGGATCGCCGATTGTACCCAGTCCATCAGGGAGCAAAGGTGGACGAACACGATTACAATTGTTCATACGGGAAGTAACGATGTGGGTAGGGTGAGATCAGAGGAACTTGTTCGGAATTACAAGGTCCTTCTTCAGGAGATGAAGGAGCGTGGGAGCCATCACGTAATCTGTGGGATCCTTCCGAGGATCTACGCTGGCACGTGTTGGAACAGTAGAGCCATAGGGGTCAATGATAGGATATCACGATTGTGCACGCAACTGGGATGCCACTCTCTTGATCCTTGGTATCTCTTTTCCAGGTGTCATGACCTTTATGCTTCTGATGGGATCCACCTTACTCGCAGAGGTAAAGATGTCCTTACAAACCTCATTGTGGGAGTTTGTAATGAGCTAGTTCCTTTTTTGGGGGTAGAAACTCAAAGGGAAGGGGAAATATAGTGTATTGGGGAAAACAGAGTAGGGTTTAGTAATAATGTAGAGCAATATGTCAGTGTAGGACAAAATATAATTTTAGGCTATAATGTCGGTAAAGGACAAAATATTACACTAGGATGTAATGTCAAAGGACAAAATATCACTATGGGATGTATTAATAGTGGAGGACAAAATATCAAGATGGGATATAATGATAATGGAGGGAAAAATATCACGATGGTATGCAATGATAGTGGAGGACAAAATACCACGGTAGGATATAATGTTAGTGGAGGACAGAATATCATCTTAGGAAGGGATGCCGGACATACACGAAAGTTTGCGTTCATCCCATCTCCACTGTGATAGAACATTGGTAAGTATACGAACGCGGGAAAGTATTTGTACAACACTGAATGGGTCCCAGTGATTAGAGATACATTTTTATCAACCACAATGCACTTTAATTCTTAGCCATCTAGGCGCATGCAGAAGTTGAAATGTAGTACGCCCGAGGACTCGAACCCATGCGGCGAGAACGTTACCAGTGCCGAGTGACTAGACCAATACACCATCAAGTGAGATATAAGTTGAGCGGAATTTTTCCTATATATCTGTATGCTCGAGTTACACACACATACACGAGAGTTTGCGTTCAACCCATCTCCACTATAATAGTACATTGGTAAGTATACGAACGCGGGAGAGAATTTGTACAAAGGATTACAAAGGATTACAAAGGCGGGGCATGCCGACAGGAGACCTTTTGATCCATATCTAGGTCGGATGTAAAAAAAAAAAAAAAAAAAAAAAAAAAATCATATTATTATTAAAATAATAAATAAAAACTATAACAATGTAAATAACAAATAAAATACATAAATAAATGCATAGGTATGGTCAAATAATAAACAAACAGGTAAATAGTAAATAATAATAAATTGACATATAACTAATAATAAATGAAAATCAGACAGACAAATGATAACAAAACAAAAACAAATAATATAAGATAAATTATAATCATTACAGCATCTTACTTAGGTATTCATCTAAATGATTCTTAAAGCTTCGAACTGAACTACATTGCACTACCTGTGCAGGAAGTTTATTCCATTAATTAACTACACAGTTATTGTACAACACTGAATGGGTCCCAGTGATTAGAGATACATTTTTATCAACCACAATGCACTTTAATTCTAATCCATCTAGGCGCATGCAGAAATTGAAACGTAGTACGCCCGAGGACTCGAACCCATGCGGCGAGAAGGTTACCAGTGCCGCATCAAGAGAGATATAAGTTGAGCGCAATTTTTCCAATACATCTGTATGCTCGAGTTACATACACATACGCGAAAGTTTGCGTTCAACCCATCTCCAACACACACACATATATATATATATATATATATATATATATATATATATATAAATATAAATATGTATATATATATATATATATATATATATATATATATATATATATATAAATATATATATGCATGCAAAATAACCACAGGAGAAAGGAAACTTGTAGACAGTATTTTCGTATATTACATCTTACTGTCTACAAGTTTCCTTTCTCCTGTGTTATTTTGCATTTTTGTATCGCGATGATGTGATTGCTTGCATATATGTATATATATATATATATATAATATATATATATATATATATATATATATATATATATATGTATGTATGTATATATATATATTTCACTTAAGTATATGAGTTGTAGCTAACCAATTCTAACGTATAACATGTCCAAGTACGATATAATCACCCCTGTCGTGTCATCTGTACCCCCGCCCCCCCACCACCACACACACACACACACCCTCAGAGAGTGTCGAAAGGAAAACAAAGAATATACCTTCGTGACGTTATTGTTAATAACTCGACTGGTTGATTGATTGATTGAATGAGAGAGAGAGAGAGAGAGAGAGAGAGAGAGAGAGAGAGAGAGAGAGAGAGAGAGAGAGAGAGAGAGTATATGTATGATATATACAGGAGAAAGAGGAGCGATAAAAATCGGAGGATGAGGGCAGGGGGAGGAAGGAAGGGGAGGTGGAGAAGGAAGAGGAGTGGAAGGGAGGGGAAGGGGAGAAGAGGGGACACTGGGGAGAGGCGGGACTTATAAATAGTTTGGAATTGGCCCTGGTTTTGGACTTTACGCCTCACCCCCCCCCCCCCTACACCTCTCCTTAGATCATCAGTAGCATCATTTTACCGTGACTACGATGATAAGAATAATGATCTTATATACGGTAGATTTAAGACCACTATATTATATAATTCTATAATGTATCTGTATTTGATTATATTATATGCTATATCATTATATTACTATATCATAGCATAATGTATTACATCGTATCATACATTATATTATATTATATTATATTATATTATATTATATCATATTGTATTATATTATGTTATATTATATTATATTATATTATATTATATTATATTATATTATATTATATATTATATTATATTATATTATATTATATCATATTATATTATATCATATCATATTATATTATATTATATCATATTATATTATATTATATCATATTATATGATATTATATGATATTATATTTTATTATGTTATATTATATTATATTATATTATATTATATTATGTTATATTATGTTATATTATATTATGTTACATTATATCATATTATATTATATTATATTATATTATATTATATTATATTATATTATATTATATTATATTATATTATATTATATTATATTATATTATACTATATTATATTACATTATATTATATTATATTATATACCTGTCTGGGATATTGGCTGCATGTTATTGTGGCAAAGTGGCATGCAGTTGATACTTTAGGGTCTATATGGGGCGGCCCTACGGACCAGAGCCACACATCATTTTGGCTGTGATAGAGGAAAACTCTGTTCATAGAGAAATGATGACACTTTTATACTACGACTGTCCCTCCGTTATGCTGTCCCACAACCCCTTGTTACTGTCCTGTACAATTTCTCTGAATATTCATTTCCTTTTTCGCCTACCTTCCCTGTGGTGGGGGAAAAGAATACTGCCACCAAGTCTTTCCACTTGGATCGTAAGAGGCGAGAAGAAAGGGACGGGGATTGGGACTAGGCATCCTTCTCCTTGTAGCCCCACAGGGGACATTCCTAAAAGAAAAAGCAAAGGCATAAGAGGGTCTGGGAGTTTTCCGACCAGCACCCTAAGGTTTTGGTCTTTTAATGTGCGTGGATGTGGTACAGATGAGAGTAAAAGGGAAGAGATATGTAGTATGTTTGTGAGAAGAAAGATGGATGTGTTGGCTTTGAGTGAATCTAAGCTGAAAGGGAAGGGCGAGTGTAAGTTTGGGAGTGTAAGTGGGAGGTTATCAGGAGTGAAGAGAGGGCGAGGGAGGGAAGGGGTGGCTATACTAGTAAGTGAAGAGATAGGTAAACGTGTAGTGGAGTGGAAGGAGGTTTCCTCAAGGATAATGTGGATGAAGGTGAAACTGGGAAAGGAGATGTGGGTTTTTGTAAGTGCATATGGGCCTAGCAGTGAGAAGAGCGTAGAAGAAAGGGAGGCTTTTTGGATAGATTTAATTGAGTGCATAGAGGGTTTAGGGAGGAATATCAATGTAATAGTACTGGGAGACCTTAATGCTAGGGTAGGAAGTGATCCAATTGATGGAGTGGTTGGGAAATGTGGAGTTCCAGGAAAGAATCGTAGTGGAGAGTTGATGGTGGAAATGTGTCTAGAGAGTTGATGATAGCAAATATAGTGTTTCGGAAGAAAGTCAAGCATAAGTACACATGGGAGAGGGTGGTGGATGGAAGGGTGGTAGATAGAGCGTTAATGGATTATGTAGTGGTAAATAGGATTATGGTAGGAAGAGTTAAGGATGTACATGTGCTAAGGGGAGAGGGTGGGGGAATATCAGACCATTTTTTGGTGGAAGGTAAGTTGAGAGTGGAGGATAGATGGAGGAAGAGGAAAGGGACAAAAGGTAGGGAGGTTCTTAGAGTGAACTCTTTAAATGAAACGGAAAAAGAGAAGGAGTACAAGAAGAAGCTGAAGGAGGAGTGGGGGGGGAGTGAAGGATAGAGTAGAGCTAGGTGTGGAGGAGGAATGGGGATGGTGCAAGGAGGGAGTCACAAAGTGTGCAAAGATGGTGTGTGGAACAAGAAGGACAGGAGGAAATAGAAGAAAGGGTAGTGAATGGTGGGATGAAGAAACAAAGAAGGTTGTAGAAGAGAAGAAGCGAGCTTTCACAGATTGGTTACAAAGTAGGACGAGGGAGTCATATGAGAGGTACAAAGAAAAGAAAAGAGAAGTAAAGAAAAAGGTAAAGGAGGCAAAGAGGAGAGCAGATGTGAAATGGGGTAAGAGTATGACAGAAAATTTTGAAAGTAATAAAAAGATGTTTTGGAAAGAAATTAAGAGAGGAAGAGGAGGCGAATCAAGTAGAGAAGAAAAGGTAAAAGGTGCAGATGGAGAGATAATAATGGAAGAGAAGGCAGTAAGGGGAAGATGGGCAGAATATTTTAGTGAGTTGCTAAATGTGAAGGAGGATAGGGAGGGAAAAATAGGTGCAGTGGGAAATGCTAAGAAAATGACCGTGATGAGTGAGGAAAATGGAGGAGAAATAAGGAAGGATGAAGTGAAGACAGTTGTTAAGATGATGAAAGCAGATAAGGCACCTGGTCTGGATGGATGCCATGCAGAATGTCTAAAAAAAAAAAAAGGAGGTACAGTGATGGTGGACTGGCTGGTGAGGTTATTTAATGTTTGCTGAAGAGAGGGTAGAGTGCCGGAGGACTGGAGGAGTGCCTGTATAGTTCCACTTTACAAGGGAAAAGGGGACAAGTGTGAATGTAGTAGTAGTTAAGTAGTAGTTAAGTGTAGTTAAGTGTAGTTAAGTGTAGTTGGGAAGGCTTATGGGAGGATCTTGATTGAGAGGATTTGGAGAGGAACAGAGGGAGTAATTGGTAAGGAACAGTGTGGATTTAGGACGGGTAGAGGTTGTGTAGATCAGATCTTTGTGGTAAGACAGATATGTGAGAAAGCTATAGGAAAGGGGAAGGATGTTTTTTGGGCCTTTATGGACCTGGAAAAGGCTTACGACAGGGTAGACAGAAAGGCACTGTGGGAGGTTTTGCGGATATACGGGATAGGAGGAAAGCTTCTGGGAGCTGTCAAGAGTTTTTATGAGAGTAGTAGAGCTTGTGTCAGGATTAGAAATGGAGAGAGTGAGTGGTTCGAGGTAAAGGTGGGACTTCGTCAAGGATGCGTTATGTCACCCTGGCTGTTCAACTTGTACATGGATGGGGTAGTGCGAGAGGTACATGCAAGGGTAGTGGGTCAGGGATTGGAGATGGTTAAAGAAAATGGAGAAAAGTGGGAGGTGAGCCAGCTGTTGTTTGCAGACGACACTGCGCTTGTGGCAGGATCGGAGGAAGGATTGAGGAAGTTGGTGACAGAGTTTGGAAGAGTGTGTGATAGAAGAAAGCTGAAGATAAATGTGGGTAAAAGTAAGGTGATGAGATGTACAAGGGGTGAAAGTGGCAGTAGACTGGAAGTGAGCATTAAGGGAGAGCGACTGGAGGAAGTGGATAGTTTTAGATACTTGGGTGCAAATGTGGCAGGAAAAGGTGGAGTGAAGCGAGGAAATGCCTTGGTGGATTAAAGAGTGTAATGAGGAATAGACATTTGGGAATGGATGCTAAGAGGAGACTATATGAAGGAGTGATTGTGCCAACAGCACTGTATGGGGCAGAAACATGGAACATGAGAGAGGAAGAGAGAAGGAGTTTAAATGTGTTTGAGATGAGGTGTCTGAGAAATATGACGGGGGTTACTCTAGGCTGGATAGAGTGAGAAATGAGGAGGTGAGGAGGAGAACAGGGGTGAAAAAGGAGCTGGGAGATAGGGTTGATGAAAGAGTATTAGGATGGTTTGGACACATGGAAAGAATGGGTGAAGACTAGTAAAAGAGGTATGGAAGGCAGATGTGGAGGGAGTGAACATGAGGGGACGTCCTAGGATGAGGTGGATGGATTGGGTGAAGGGGGCTTTGGGGAAGAGAGGAATGTCTGTTGAGGAAGGACGGGAGAGGACAGAAGACAGGGGTGAATGGAGAATGGTTGTATATGGATGATATTGTGATACATGAGGTGGAATGGGCGGGGGGATGGGGGTGAGGTAGTATGTGTGAGCAAATTTGACGCAGCCCGAAGGGATTTCTCCCCGTCCTCTCCTTTTATGCATGGGGGGATGGAGAGGGGAGGTCGCCGATTTATTGAAGCGGCCTTGCTGTGGATGTGCTGTGTCTTGCGACACTGCTTCTGACCCAGGGCAGTGGACAAGGTGCAGGGATGACCCGTCATCCAGGAGGTGCTCAGATGAGAGGGAGGGTGGAGGGGTGTGAAGTGTATTCAGGGATGGAATGGGTGGGAATGATTTTATGCCTTTCCCTTTTTGGCTACCTCCCTTGTAAGGGGGAAAAAGCCTTGGTATATATTATATTATTTTATATTATATTATATTATATTATATTATATTATATTATATTATATTATATTATATTATATTATATTATATAATATTATATTATATGATATTATATCATATCATATCATATTATATCATATTATATTGTCACCCTCGTAAAGAATTGCCTAAGTAATTTTTCGCCAATGTCTGGATTTTTTTTTTCTAAATAAATTTTTCATTACTCCTTGTGGTACAATTCCCAATGTTTTTTTTTTTTTTTTTTTTTTTTTTTACTGAGTAGGTTAAAACTACGTTAGGAGGAACATTACGTATATTTATCAAATAGAAAAACGATTTTTTTTCGATTTCCTGAAAAGTTGGACAAATGGACATGAGGCTGGCGATATACTGAATTGAATTGTGATATGTGTTATAGTAGTAGTAGTAGTAATAGTTTTAGTACAGTAGTAATAGTCGTAGGAGATATAGCATTATTGATAATAATGATTGTCCAGTGCCAAAGCATTCCCAGTATAGTTTTAGTAGCAATAATAGTATTATTAAAGTAATAGTAGTAGTAGCAGAAGTCGTAGCAGTAGTAGTAGGTGCAAGAATAGGAGTTGCATGGTGCCCTATGTAGCACTACAAGAGCAGAGGTGCTATTCTTGGCAAGAGTAAGTGCAGCAGCAGCAGCAGCACCAGGAGCAGCAGTAACAGTAGCTGTGAAGGACACTTGCCTATTACGTCACTGGATCGCTTCATCAAAATAATTGTGACGTCATTAGTGACGTAATGCAATCAAGGAAGGGTGGGATTCTTTCTTAACGGGGCCCTTCCTCGACTACAGAATTATCGCATGGCAATCTTACCTAGCCTAACCTAACCTAATCTAAACTAGCTTAAGCTAACATAATCCACTGTAACCCAACCTAACCTACCCTATCCTAAACTAGTAATTACCTAAACCTAGATAAACATAACGCAGCCGAACATAGCTTAATCTAACCTAACTTAACCTAACCAGTGGGGGAGGTGTAGCACTTTTCGTTAAAAATACAATTAACTGTATAATCAACAATTCAATTAAGGAAGAGGACTGTACGGAATCTATTTAGGTAGAGATTATAGGCAAGAATAAGAGAGTTATTATTGGCGTCTTGTATAGACCTCCTAACCTCATCATTGAGCAGACTGATCCCCTGATTCATGAAATTCACAGAGCGTCCCAGTACAAAAACGTTGTGATCATGGGAGATTTTAATTATAGAAACATTGACTGGGAAACTTTAATAGGAGATCATGAAGCGAAGAAATTCCTAGATGTGGTGCAGGATAATTTCCTAAAACAAGTGATTACCGATCCTACGAGGGGACAAAATACCCTGGACTTAATTTTAACTAATAATGAGCACCAAATTAGCAGCGTAATAGTGGGAGATAGTCTAGGCTCTAGCGATCATCAAGAAATAAGATTTAATGTTATTTGGGAAAAATTAAAAAGTACGAATAACGTCCAAGTACCAGACTTCAGGAAAGCAAAATTTGACAATATAAAAACCTATTTGAAATTGAATACGAAATGTCATGCGGACGTTTCGAACATTGCCGGGTCTCGGTACGTGACCGGGGGGTAGGGTCACGGAGGGTAATATGCATACCTTGGGTCAGGTCATTTGGGGGCGAGGGCTCAGTAGACAGGTCAGCGATTTGGGTGAGATATATAGCAATCTAACTGATGTAATTATTAATGCACAAATCGCATTTATCCCCCTAAAGTCAACACAGAAAATAGTAATACTCCCAAATGGATGCCGGATAGATTGAAACATGAGGTCGGAATGAAAAGAGGACTTTACGTAAAAAAAAAAAAAAAAAAAAAAAAAAAAAAAACGGGAATCTCACCTTAGATCAAGATATAACGAAATGGCAAAGCTGGTTAAAAGGAATACACGTACAGCGAAACGTAGTTATAAATCTAAGGTTGCCAGTCAAGCAAAATCCAACCCAAAGGGTTTCTTTCACCTCTATAGAACAAAAAATAAAGAGAGAATAGGACCAATTAAAACGATGAAAATGTCATGATAGAATCGGAGGAAAAATGAGTGAGGAGTTTAACAATTATTTTCTATCGGTGTTTACTAATGAGAGGTTAGATAAAGTATCTGACTGCGATCCGATTTTCAGAGGGGATGAAGAAAGTAGTATATCTAATATCAGCATTAGTAAAGAAGAAGTAGTCAAGCAGATTGAAAGACTTAAAGCTACAAAATCTCCTGGTCCAGACGAAAAAATTCCAAGAATGCTTAAGGAGTGTAAATCTGAAATCTATGACCAGTTAACTGAAATATTCAATAAATCGGTAGACACTGGTTTAGTTCCAACTGGTTGGAGGCAGGCAAACGTTGTTCCTGTTTTTAAGAAGGGATATAGATCGTCTATATGCAACCACAGGCCAATCAGTTTGACATCGGTTATAGGAAAAATGCTTGAATCAATAATAGTAAATAGACTCAGAGAACACATCGAAGGACATAATTTAATTCGTGATTCACAGCATGGTTTCACCAAGGGTAAGTCATGTGTGACTAATCTTCTATCCTTTTACACTAAAGTATATAAGGCGTCAGATAACAATGATAATTACGATGTTATTTACCTTGACTTTAACAAAGCGTTCGACAAGGTGCCACACCATAGACTACTAAATAAAATAAAATCCCATGGCATAGGAGGAAAAGTGGATTGGATTGGAGCTTGGATTAGTAACAGAAAACAGCTTGGATTAGTAACAGAAAACAGCAGGTCACCAGAAATGGAGTAAAATCTAGGTGGGGCAATGTTACTAGTGGGGTCCCCCAGGGCTTGGTTTGGGGTCCTTTGTCGTTCATTATGTACATAAACGACTTAGACGATGGGATAAATAGTGATGTTAGTAAGTTTGCGGACGACACTAAGATAGGACGCCTAATTAGGTCAGGAGACGATACAGAGATTCTGCAGGATGATCTTAACAAATTGTTCACATGGTCGGTGAAATGGCAAATGACCTTCAATATCTCTAAGTGTAGCGTGTTTAACGTAGGGCCACACAACCCCAAAAATAGATACAGCTTAGATAACGCGCTTTTAGAGAAAACTGAGTGCGAGATAGACTTGAGAGTTCTAGTGAGTCCGGATCTTAAAACCAGGAAACAGTGCATTAGCTCCAGGAATAAAGCTAACAGAGCATTAGGTTTCATTGCTAGGACGATAACGAATAGAAGTGCACAGGTAATTATTAAACTCTATCTAGCGATAGTTAGACCCATCCTTGACTATGCGGTACAATATTGGTCTCCGTCCTATTGAATGGACATCAATTCACTAAAATCGATACAGAGAAGAATGACCAAAATTATACATGGACTCAGAAATTTGCCTTACGAAGAGAGGCTTAGTCACCTAGGGGAATGTCCATTAGAAAATCCAACTTTTTTTATTTGGAGTGAAAGTGGCTGAGAGTTTTTCCTAGTAACTACCTTGTCTCAGAGAAGATACCACCGAGTTTTCAAGACATTTATGCTTATACTTTTTTATTATAATTTTTTTTTTTCATTTTTGGGGGGTAATTTTTGAAAATTTTGAAATTGATTCAGAGGATAGACCTTTGACTGGATATTGATTATTTTTTGTCTTTATAATGGGCTAAGATAGACGAAGAAACGGAGCCAGAATTACGATGTTCTGATCAGTCTGTTATGAGAAAAAATCCAAAGTAAGTTGATGAAAAAAAAACAAAACAACGAAATGTATATATGAAAAAATCCTACTAGTCCTTGACAGAAGGACATAAATCTGCCTCCAAATGTTCTCCCAATTATGCTGAATCCGAAAAGGATTTGCAGTTGAAAATCAGTGAAGGCGTTTTGGATATGAATCAAGTTAAATGTGCAAAAATCAAGTTTTTTTCAGGAATGAGTGTCATGGTTTTTTGTTCATGGCTACTGGTCCCCTTTCATTATTTAGAATGTTATGGTGTTGAAAGGGTACCATAGGCACCACCCTACTCTTTGTTGCCAGCTTTTGATTAATTACAGATTTATATGATGAATCCAGTTAGTATCCATGAACAAAAAACTATGACGCTCATTCCTGAAAAACTTGATTTTTGCATATTCAACTTGATTCATATCCAAAACGCCTTCACTGATTTTCAACTGCAAATCCGTTTCGGATTCAGCATAATTGGGAGAACATTTGGAGGCAGATTTATGTCCTTCTGTCAAGGACTAGTAGGATTTTTTCATATATACATTTTGTTATTTTTTGCTTTTTTCATCAATTTACTTTGGATTTTTTTCTCATAACAGACTGATCAGAACATCATAATTCTGGCTCAGTTTCTTCATCTATCTTAGTCCATTATAAAGACAAAAAATAATCAATATCCAGTCAAAGGTCTATCCTCTGAATCAATTTCAAAATTTCAAAATTTTAAAAAATTACCGCTCGAAAAAAAAAAAAAAAAGTTTAAGCATAAATGTCTTGAAAACTCGGTGGTATCTTCTCTGGGACAAGACAGTTACTAGGAAAGAATCTCAGCCACTTTCACTACAAACAAAAAAAGTTCGATTTTCTAATGGACGATCCCCTTAACTTACACTCTCTGAAAAGACGCAGAGTGCGGGGTGATCTAATAGAGGTGTTCAAGTGGATCAAAGGCTTTAACAAAGGTTATACAAACACGGTCATCATATTAAAACAACAGTGCAGAACTCGCAGTAATGGTTATAAACTGGACAAATTGGTTTACTAATAGGGTGGTCGACGAATGGAATAGACTTAATAATCATGTAGTAAGCGCTGAAATTATCAATTGTTTTAAGAAACGATTAGACAACTTTATGGATGGGGATAACAGGTGGTGATGGATACGGAGCTGCCTAGTGTAGACCTTATGATCTCTTGCAGTCTTCTTCATTCTCATGTTCTTACATATATATATATATATATATATATACATATATATATATATATATATATATATATAATATATCTATATCTATAAACATATATATATGTATATATATACATATATATATACATATATATATATATATATATATATATATATGTATATATACATATGTATATATACATATGTATACATGTATATATATATACATACATATATATATATATATATATATATATATATATATATATATATACATACATATACCAAGGCTTTTTCCCCCTTACAAGGGAGGTAGCCAAAAAGGGAAAGGCATAAAATCATTTCCACCCATTCCATCCCTGAATACACTCCACACCCCTCCACCCTCCCTCTTATCTGAGCACCTCCTGGATGACGGGTCATCCCTGCACCTTGTTAACTGCCCTGGGTCAGAAGCAGTGTCGCAAGACACAGCACATCCACAGCAAGGCCGCTTCATTAAATTGGCGACCCCCCCCCCCTCTCCGTCCCCCCATTGCATAAAAGGAGAGGACGGGGAGAAATCCCTTCGGGCTTCGTCAAATTTTGCTCACACATACTACCTCACCCCCATTCCACCTCATGCAATCACAACATCATCCATATACAACCATTCTCCCTTCACCCCTGTCTTCTGTCCTCTCCCGTCCTTCCTCAACAGACATTCCCCTCTTCCCCAAAGCCCCCTTCACCCCATCCATCCACCTCATCCTAGGACGTCCCCTCATGTTCACTCCCTCCACATCTGCCTTCCATACCTCTTTTACTAGTCTTTCTTCACTCATTCTTTCCATGTGTCCAAACCATCCTAATACTCTTTCATCAACCCTATCTCCCAGCTCCTTTTCCACCCCTGTTCTCCTCCTCACCTCCTCATTTCTCACTTTATCTAGCCTAGTAACCCCCATCATATTTCTCAGACACCTCATCTCAAACACATTCAAACTCCTTCTCTCTTCTTCTCTTATGTTCCATGTTTCTGCCCCATACAGTGCTGTTGGCACAATCACTCCTTCATATAGTCTCCTCTTAGCATCCATTCCCAAATGTCTATTCCTCATTACACTCTTTAATCCACCAAGGCATTTACTCTCTTCTCTCAATCTACATTCTACCTCCACCTTCACTCTACCTTTTCCTGCCACATATGCACCCAAGTATCTAAAACTATCCACTTCCTCCAGTCGCTCTCCCTTAATGCTCACTTCCAGTCTACTGCCATTTTCACCCCTCGTACATCTCATCACCTTACTTTTACCCACATTTATCTTTAGCTTTCTTCTATCCCAAACTCTGCCACCAACTTCCTCAGTCCCTCCTCCGATCCTGCCACAAGCGCAGTGTCGTCTGCACACAACAGCTGGCT
>NC_134781.1:41761145-41763645 GCF_046742065.1 Oratosquilla oratoria | reverse complement strand
AATCATATACAAAAACATACAAGCAACAGACTCCGAAAAACAAATCCAACTCATCATCTATTACAATACTAAGAAAACAGCCCAATTGATTATCCGTAACCAGCCCATCATCACAAAAACACCATTACAAGAAGACCACGTTGTATACCAATACAAATGCAATAGTGAGGCGTGTGGATCTCACACCTACATTGGTATGACAACGCAATTAACACGACGCCTAACATGCCACCTGCCCAACGGATCAATCAAGTCACACTATAACTCTTCCCACAACAAAACATTAACAAAAAAAGACCTAGACCTCAATACAACAATCATAGACAGGGAATTGGATCCCCGAAGGCTACTGCTCCTGGAAATCATATACATACAAAATAACCATCCTAACATCAACATCCAGATCGAAGACCTGCGCGCCTTACCATCCATGAAAAGGCTGAACACAAACAGAACCACTGCAAGCACTGGGAAAGGTCTCCACGACCTCCAGTAACCCATATTCCCTATTGACCTAAGGCAGCTAATCAGAGGAGACCCCTTCATTCAGAGAACCCTATGATCCTAGCTCCAAGTATAAATAAGACATCCACAGACCCTGCACATCAGATCGCCCAGAAGATGGAACCAGGAAATTCCGAAACGTCAGCAACAATCGGAGAACTATTAAGATACGTCAAATCTGAAGATAAAAAGATTTTGCATTGTATTGAAGCTATACGCAATAAAATAATCAACAGTGAATCCTCTTTAGCCTTCAACCTCGTATGCCCATAAGAGAATATATATATATATATATATATATATATATGTATATATATATGTATATATATATATATATATATATATATATATATATATATATATATATGTATATATATATATTCTGTTGAAAACGACAGCAAATTCATTAGAAATTAATTTCTTTCTTAAGCTTTCTAGCTTTCGGAAAGTAGATTTCTGGGGGAATGAGAGGGGAAGAAGCAAATTTCCAATAGACATTGGTAACTTATATTAACACAGAAGTCTATGTTATATACAAAATAAATGAAAATAAACAAAACACAGTATAATAAACCCAAGACGTTTCGCAGATCGTTCTGCATCTTCAGTTGGAATGAAGGGAAGTGTGACCAAGACGAGTATAAATATGTATAAAGGAAAAACTTGGAGAGGTCACTTAATGACTCTCCTCTGTTTGGCTGGCGCTATTTGGTTGGTTCCTAAGCCTAGCCGATCGCCTAAGGCATGACATTTTATCCTCTGCGGGGATATTTTGGACCTTTATGGGTGTTCTCCGATCTGGTGGTTGTATTTTGGTGAGCAATTGTCTCCTGCGTGTAGGTTTCATGCTGGGGAGGAGGGAGAAATCATTTGTTTGTACATTAATAATAGGTTGTAAATCTTTTATGATTACAGCCTCCAAAATGGTCAAACGTTGGAGGTCCTTCTCCTCTGCGACGATTTCTGTGTTGTGTACCATGGTTTCCCTGTCCTATCCCTGAAATAGTCACTAGAGTCAATAAAATTATTGACGCTATCAACGCTGTCAAAGGAGGTACCAAACTGTGCAAATTGTCTGGTGAATACAAACCAGGATACTGTTATGGTAATGTAAAAATCCACAAACCCAATAACCCCCTCCGACCCATAATTAGCCAAATACCTACACCTACGTACAAGTTAGCTAAAAAATTAAATAATCTCTTAACACCATTTATCCCAAACAGATTCAGCTTGTCATCGTCTCACGAATTCCTGGACCTGGTAAAAGATGCTCCCAGCCGAGTAATAATAGCATCGCTGGATGCCACTTCGTTATTCACTAACATTTCCGTGGATAGAACTATAAACTTTATCTGTGACAAAATATACAGAAGTGGACCTGCCCCCGGACTAGACATACCTGAAAAACATCTACGCTCCCTACTCGAGACTTGTACTAAAATGTCTCCTTTCCGCTGCCCAAGCGGGAAGCTTTACCAACAAACGGATGGAGTTGCTATGGGTTCCCCTTTATGGGTTCTCTTTGCCAATTTTTTCATGGGCTCGGTAGAGGAAATAGTCTTCAGTGAAATTAGCAAACCCAATATTTACTGTAGATATATTGATGATATTTTTGTCCAAACTGATTCACACCAAGACCTTGAAATCTTGAGGAGGAAACTCATGGAGGTGTCGGAGATTGATTTCACTGTCGAACATAGTGAAAATGGTTCCCTCCCCTTCCTGGACGTCCTCCTTAAACAGACTAACAGTTCCTTTTCTTCCAGCGTGTATGTTAAGGACACCAACCCCGGACTATGTATGAGCGGAGAAAGTGAGTGCCCCAAAAAGTACAGAGACTCCACTATCAGCACCCTTTTTAGAAGAGCCCTTAGCCATTGTTCTTCTTGGTCAGACACCCAGAAGGAGATAGACAGAGTCCACCAACTTCTAATTAATAATGGTTACTCCAACAACGAAGTACAATCTACACTCAGAAGAGTTATTGACACCT
>NC_134781.1:41748645-41756145 GCF_046742065.1 Oratosquilla oratoria | reverse complement strand
ATTGCAGGAGCTGTCTTGTCCTTTACACCAATAAATGAAAGGATAGCAAAGAGAAAACTAAAAGATAGATGGTTCAATATTACAATTATTACGGCTCATGCTCCTACGGAAGACAAGGAGGATGAGGAGAAAGATTTATCTTATTCTACTTTACAAGAGGTATATGACAGTGTATCAGGACACGACATCAGAATGATAACACTGGGGAACACTCATTTTGTTGCATTTAAAAAAAGACTTTTCTATAGTCAACTTGAGTGTGCTGATTTCAAATCTGAAGTCGGGTTTTGTCTGCAAGCTACAGATTTTATGCAATTTGACATTTTTATTTATTTTTTAAATTTTCGTTATTATAGGAAATTGCAATATCAGCCACAATTCTTTTGTTCACTTGAATCTTAAAACAGTATGAAAGCCATTTCTGTACATTTATTAAGGCAAAAGAAACAGAACATTAACAGAACATCTATCCCAAAGTTAGATTAGCATCCTTCAGAACATCACCACAGCTGATGGAAGCTTATCAATTTCTTTGTGTATTTTTTTCAGGCAGGAATTTGCGTTTGTAACTTTTGCGTTTGTACATTTCATCTGGTCAATTTCGTTTAATGCTCCAGCAGTAGTCAGCCATCATACTTTTGTCCCAGCGCCCTTGGTAGCGTTCTTCCATGTCTTGGTGGAATCGTTCTCCTTGTTCGTCACTCACAGCCCCCAGGTTGTCAGGGAACTGATCAAGGTGGCTGTTCAAAAAATGAAGCTTGATGCTCATGTTGCACCCGAGATCACGAAAAGCGAGGAGCATTCTGTTCACAAGTTCACTGTAGTTCTCCGCCTTATTGTTTCCAAGGAAGTTCTGAACGACTGCCACAAAGGATAACCATGCTGCCCTTTCTAAAGCGGTCATCTTAGCAACAAACTGATCATCACGAATTAGGGTTCGAATCTGTGGGGCATCAAACACGCCTGCTTTGATCTTCTCAAATGATATCCCTGGTAAAGCTGTGATGATGTGTTGGAAACATTCACCTTCGGTTTCCAGTGCCTTGACAAATTGTTTCATCAAACCTAATTTGATGTGAAGAGGAGGAAAGATGATCTTATCTCTGTTTACAATTGGGTCTTGTATGATATTTGGCATGCCTGCTTCAAGGGTGTCACGAATAGGCCAGTCCTTCTGGACCCAATGTCTGTCTCGTGCTCGGCTGTCCCACATACAGAGGAAACATGGAAACTTGGTGAAACCTTTCTGTTGTCCAAGAAGAAAGTTGACCATCTTTAAGTCTACACAAATTATCCAATTGTGCTCATGATACTTTAATAAGTCCATGACCATTCTCATATCATCATAGTCTTCCCGCAAATGCACTGAGTGACCGACAGGTACTGCTCCATAAACATTGCCATTATGTAAAAGAACACACTTTAGACTGCGTTTTGAACTGTCTAAAAAGAGTCTCCATTCAGCAGGACTATAGTAAAGTACACCCAGTTCTTTGAGAAGCCCTGGGATGTCATGGCAGTAAACAAACTGTCTGTCTTTTGAAAAGAAGGTCACAAAAAGCTGGTCACGCTTTCTGAAATATGATACTTTAACAGAGTGATCAACAAGATTTCTGCCTTGTAATCTTGATGCCAAAAGCTCTGCTGCTTTCTGTGAAAGACCTAAATCCCGCACTAAATCATTCAGTTCAGCCTGGGGAAGAGGCTTAGGGACGGGGAAAGGTTCAGTGTCTGAAGAACAGTCCTCCGATTGTGAACACTTTTCTGACAATTCACTGTCACAACTGTCTTGCTGGCTTGTATCATGTCCAATGTCTTTATCGTCCAATGAAGGCAAGCCTTTGAAAACTGGAACAGGTACTTCTTCAGAGTGCGGAACAGGCCGAATAGCTGAGGGAATGTTCGGATACGTAATCTTATGTCGGTTTTTCTTCCCAACACCCGTTGTGTTTACCATGCAGAAATAACAGTCAGTTACATGGTTGGTGGGTTCGCGCCAAATCATTGGAACTCCAAAAGGCAGACCTTTGCGTTTTCCTTTGGTCCAGTCTCGAAGCATTTCCTCACAATTGTGGCACACAACATGAGGAGCCCATTGCTTGTCTTGATCACCAAGATGAACTTCAAAATATGCCTTGTAGGCACGCTTGACGAACGAGGATATGTTACGTCTCTGACGATTGAGTGTGTAGCATCCACATATGTAGCAGAAGGCATCAGGCTTGTTTCTGCAATGATGTCTCATTCTGGAAGCCATGTTTGAACTGAAACAAAAGAAGAATGATCAAAATATTAGAAGCTATCTATATATATGGACGTTAAAATGCTTATACATGGTTTACGCAAGTTCACATATGTACAATTTCATTAACCTCAAATTGCATACAAACTAGAGCTTGTAGAGAAAAACTAATTTCAGATTTGAAATCAGCGCCTAAAACTCTTTCAAAATCCGTTAAAATATCCAATGCAACTCAAAGTTACTGAAAAAGTGTTCCCCTGTGTAATCGGTGACATGAATGCAAAAGTAGGCAAGGAATCGGAGACCTTCCATCCGGCGATAGGCAGACAAAGCTTACATTCGAACAGCAACGGAAATGGAGTACGATTGGCCTCTTTTACACTATCAAATGATATGGTGATTGGTGGCACACTATTCCAACATAATGGTATACACCAGTGGTTTCCAAACTATACTGAAAAATGAATTTATTTTAAACAAACATACTTTTTACTCAAAATAGTAAGTTGTACAACATAATTTCCTTAAACATACTATACTTTGCATGTCTGGTGAACTTTAGCTTACGACC
This sequence comes from Oratosquilla oratoria, assembly GCF_046742065.1. Taxonomy (NCBI): domain Eukaryota; kingdom Metazoa; phylum Arthropoda; class Malacostraca; order Stomatopoda; family Squillidae; genus Oratosquilla; species Oratosquilla oratoria. Next base: position 41,753,332 of record NC_134781.1, on the reverse strand, counting down.
TACGGAACCCCTGGCCTAGCTTCACGGAACCCAAGGGTTCCTCGGAACCCACTTTGGGAACCCCTGGACTATACACAAACAAACATGGACATCCCCAGATGGAGCCACAAAGAACCAAATAGATCATATACTAATACAAAGGAAACATAGAGGTGCATTACAAGATACACGATCCTACAGGGAAGCAGACTGTGACAGTGATCATAATTTGGTAATAGGAAAAGTGAAGGCAAAATCAACAACAAAGAAAACCCCACAAAACAGAACCGAGAGATACAACGTGGACAGACTGAAGATACAAGAGGTGCAAGAGGAATATCAGATGGAAATACGAAACCGTTTCGATGTGCTAAATCTAATTGAAGAGGGGGAGGAAGAGGGTATCGACTACAAACTAAAGAAAATTTAAGAGGTTGTACATAAAGCTGCTGAGGAGCTTGTAGGATACATAACACCAGTTAGAAGAAACCATTGGTATGATGAGGAATGCAAGGAGGCATCTAAAGAATGCAGAAAAATTAGAGAAAACCTAATGCAAAACTCATCAGATTTAAGATTAGCAGAAAACTTGAGAGAGAGTAGGAGGAGTGCCAAGAGATTATTTAGACAGAAGAAACGGGAGGATCTGGATAGAGAACTAGATGAAATCGAAAGTAATATAAACGAGGGTAGAGTGAAAGAACACCATAAGAAGCTGAGAGCTGTAAAGAAAGGTTTTCAAGCTAGAAATTGGATGATTAAAGGACCAGGTGGAGATATGCTCTATGGAGAAAACGAAGTCATGGAACAGTGGCAGCAGTACTTTTATGAGTTGCTAAACAGACCGGACCCGGCTCACCCAATCCAGGCTGCAGAAGTAATAAATACAGATCCCATTGAAGAACCAACATTAGCTGAAATAAAGATGGTCATAAAGGAATTAAAAAATGGAAAAGCTCCAGGCTGTGATGATATACCAGCAGAACTACTAAAAAATGGGGGGAAAGTCCTGGAAAAAGAGATTTATAAATTAATAAAAGAAATATGGAATAAGGAAAAATTACCAACAAAATGGCAAAAGGGGATTATTATTCCAATTTATAAGAAAGGAAGCAAACTAGAGTGTGCCAATTATAGAGGGATAAGCCTATTATGTGTGCTATACAAAGTATACACAAGAATTCTAATGAAGCGGCTTAAACAATACACAGAACAGGAGTTGGGGGAATATCAGTGTGGATTTAGGCGAAACAGATCAACTACGGATCATATTCACACAGTCCGCCAACTAATGGAGAAATATTACGAATATGATAAGACCCTATACCATCTATTTGTAGATTTCAAACAAGCATATGATAGTGTGCACAGACCATCAATGTGGCACATAATGGCAGAACTGAATATTCCAGCTAAATTGATATCCCTCATTAAAACGTGCTACATAGGAAGCAGATGTTCAGTAAGAGTTGGAAGGAATGATACAGAAAGTTTCAATATACACGGTGTCCTTAGGCAGGGATGTGTGCTGTGTCCTTTGCTGTTTAATCTTGCACTGGAGAAAGCAGTCAGGCAGATTACTAACCATCCAGGTGGAACTAAGTTATCCAATGGTCAGATAACCCACCTCGCTTATGCCGATGATGTGGATGTGGTGGCCGAGACTGTGGAGGAAATTAACGAGATCTTTACAGTATTCCAGAGAACAGCAGAACAGATAGGCCTAAAATGCAATGAGCAGAAAACGGAAATTATGAAACTAAGTAGAAATGTGATTTATACACCAGGAGAAGAGCAAGTTGGATCACTAAGGGTGAAGAAAGTGGATAAGTTCAAGTACCTGGGATCCATTGTCAGTGAGAGAAATGAATTGGACATGGATATAAACGAACGAATAGCTGTAGGAAACAGATGTTACCATGCCCTGGCATCTGTAATGAGGAGTCGGACCATCAGCAGAAAAACTAAGTTAAGAGCATATAACATTGTAATAAAACCAACAGTCCTGTACGGATGTGAGACATGGACACTGACAAAAGAAAGGGAGAAGAGACTGGAATTTTTTTAAAACAATATCCTGAGAAGAATCCTCGGCCCAGTATATGATGAAGAAGAAGGGAAATGGAGACGAAGACATAACAGGGAAATTAGAGATCAAACTCGGCAACCGTACATTCAGGATGAAATACGGGGAAGAAGAGCAAGGTGGGCTGGGCACTGCGTACGAATGGAGGCAGACAGAATACCAAAGAAGGTGATGGAAGGAGGAGTGGAGGGCAGACGATCAGTAGGGAGACCCAGGTACAGATGGATGAATGGAGTAAAGTAAAGAAGGATGTGGAGAGGGTGGCACCAAGAGAGGACTGGAAGGAATTGACAGAGGATAGAACCATCTGGAGAGACATAGTGAAAGCGGTGAAGGGCCGTCCGGCCTGACAACCAACAGAGTAAGAGTAAGAGTAAGTGTATATATATATATATATATATATATATATATATATATATATATATATATATATATATGTATATATATATATATATATGTATGTATATATATATAACACGCATATATATATATAATATATATATGATATATATATATATATATAATCATAAAGATCCTATATGTATATGTGTGTGTGTATTCACCACCATGGTCTTTCACCATCATCTTTTGATCACGTGTTGGACTCGAGATCGACAGCTATTTCCCTCCCGGAAGAGAGCTCAGAGCTCGTATAACCGATCTGTGGGTAATGCTGTGACCTTAAACGCACACACACATCCAACTCCCCGCCCACGAGAGTTGGAGTAACGACTCGAAGCGCAGCGATACTGAAATTTATATTCAGCCCTAGGCAGGATTCGAACCGTCGTGGTGACAGTCGGAGACTACCAACCGCGCCACCGAGTCGAGATGAACCATAAAAAAACATTATATTTTTTTCATATATGTTAGATATACCCCAACAGTATATGTACCGTAATCACATTTTTAACTACAACGCTTCATTGGTGTTCCTTAAATTGAATGAATCTGATGTAGGAGAGAATAGTTTTTGTAGACTAGAGAAACTACAGTTATGAAATATCCTAAGCTGAATGAAATTGTTTGGCGTCAAAGTAAACATTTGTAGTTGAAGAGACAAGTTCCCCGGCTGGTTCTGGTTTGGTTCAGTCATTGTCGGAATATTTAATACCAATAATAATAATAATGATAAAAAGATTATAAATCATATAGTCGATTGTCACCGAGTTTCTTCATTCGCTTCATTTTTCAAAACTTCCAATGACCGAAACTTTATTTCATTAATCACGAGAGACATTTTTCTACACTAATGAATGCCCACAGCAAAAACCCCAAAAACTTATTTCCCAGCATTAGGGTAAGACACCATCAACAGATTCCTCTGAGACACAGCCACGTACTTCTAGCGGAGTACCCACACAGGCGGTTCCCGTAAATGTGGAGGGCCTTCTGGTTGACTAAATGTGACCACCTCGTTTTTTAGGAAGAAGTCGCCGGGGAACACTCGCGCATGCACAGTCCCTGACTGACAGGGCCTTCCTGGAGGCCCCCAGGCCCCCAGACAGGAGGCTCTAGTCGACCAATAGCGGCTCCTGTCCCAGGTGTTGAAGAGGACAAATTGGCAATTGGCGGCGGCGGTGTCCTTGATGCAACTGTCCTTCATTGAGTTCTCAACCCTGATAGTGCCCCCAGTGAGGCTTTGCGCAGGTCTCATTGCGCAGGTTCTTCCTGTCTATGCGCAGGTTCCCCGCGCGGACTTCCTAAGCCTCAATATTGTTTCCAAAAGTGTTTCAATGAGGCTCTCCGCAGATCCCATTGTATAGTTTCCTCCTGCGCAGCTTCTCCGCGCAGACTTCTTAGGCCTCAGTGGCGTCACTACATTGGGTCATATATTTCTCTTTCTCATAAACGCGATCATACATGTGTGTGTATGCTTAAGTTCATTTACATAATTTTATTTACATCATTATAGTGTATGGAGAAAGGAACTGCACTCATAGGAGTTCTGTCTTTATCTCCAAGTACCATAATCTAGTTTTGAATTCGCTTATGGTATTAAGCTTAGGCTATATCATCTTCTAAGCTATTCTAGGAGTTAATGCATAGATATTTCTCGATGTTTCTCAGGTTTGTTGTCTTTTTCAATTTGTTCCATTGACCTCGTGATGCTCTTCCGTCCCAGACCCAGAGATCTTCTCCGTCACTTTGATCTCCCCGAACGAATTCGGGCGTAGCTACTTGCGGCGGAGGTCGAAGTCCTCTGTAAGGGGTACCGTCCTCCTGATAAGAGGAGTTTTGCAATGTTAAACCGAATCGTTTCTATTGAAGCGACCTCTATGATCATGTCACCTCTTTCTCTCCTTTCAATGATGGCAGGCTTGGTGCCCCTGATCTCCCTGTGTACATTATATCTGAAAGACTAGGAACCAATGTAGTCGCTGTTCTCTGTATTCTCTACAAGTTGTTTATGTTCTTTACTTTGTGTGGGGACCATACCACAGCTGCATATTTTAACCTAGGGCGAGTCAGGTTGTCTATTTCTTATTAACATATTGTCTCCAAAAGTGTAAAAAGACAGTTCTACTCATATGTTTGTCAATAGTCAACATTTTTCACCCACGATTTTACTGATAGGTTTATCAGGTGACAAAATGATCCGTGATGAAAGCTCCCAGATCT
>NC_134781.1:41731145-41733645 GCF_046742065.1 Oratosquilla oratoria | reverse complement strand
TCATAAAGGTATGCTAAGCAACTCTGGTCCGTAGGGATGTCACTAAACGTTAATGGTCGGTTATCATGTTAATTACCGTCATGTTGCTGTATTACAACTGATTACCGAATTCACTGTGTAATTAATTCATTAACTGTGTGAAGTTGTTCCTGTGATTTTTTCACTCGCTCATACATAGACCGAATGTCACCCCGTCGGGGCTGCACCTCCAGATGGAGGTAAAGCCGTTGATGGGTCCATCTCACAGTACCGCCACTGGTTAAATCATTGAGCCCAAGCACAATGAAATAAGCTGACACTTAAAATAAATAAACAAATAAGCAAATAAATAGATAAATGAATACAAAGACAAAATAATATTTGAATACATAGATGTATAATATAAAGATAAATAGATAAATAAATGAACGAATATACAGTATAAATGAATAGATAAATGAATCAGTGGCATGGATACACGAATAAAAATACAGATAAAAAAGTGAAAAAAATAGATAGATGAATAATTAAACAAATAAGTGAAACAAGAAAAAAACATAAAAAACAATATAAGTACCTTCTCGTGACCCTTTGGATTGATAACATGAGGGAAATTTATCTCCACCTATCTTTGGATTAATCATGCCCTACGGAGGCCCCACCTGAACAGAGGCAGACCAGAGGCGTGGGCCCTGGAGGCAGTGGCCCTCAGACAGTGCCACGTGACGGTAGAAGGAGGAAGAGGAGGAGGAGGAGAATGGGTGGTTTTGTTGAGGGTGATGGGCGGTTGGTTACAATAGTCGACTCACGTTTCAGGCTCTCAGGAACGGTCTTCTTTTCGGGAGGATGAAGTCGCTTAAGATGTCAGGGAGGAGACCTCCTAGCCAGACCGTTAAGAGTCTGGTCTTGGGGTGGAAGGTTTAGGGGCTAGGGAGTATTACTGCGTAAGGGAGGTGGTCTGTCAGGCAATACTGAAGAGAAACCCGGTCTGGGTGCCACAGGGAGTACTGTAGACGAAGTTCCGGAGAGGATTTCGTTGTTCCAGTATTCCGAGAATCTGGGTTTTCGAGAGTCCCTGAGTTCCAGAGAGTTCTCGGGTATGGAAATTGTGGGGGGGTCCAGATACGATAAAGGAAGAGAGAGAGAGAGAGAGAGAGAGAGAGAGAGAGAGAGAGAGAGAGAGAGAGAGAGAGAGAGAGAGAGAGAGAGAGAGAGAGAGAGAGAGAGAGAGAGAGAGAGAGAGAGAGAGAGAGAGAGAGAGAGAGAGAGAGAGAGAGAGAGAGAGAGAGAGAGAGAGAGAGAGAAACACTGGTCTTCAATCACCTTTACTCTGGTATCTGGAGCAGTCTGCCCGGCTCAGTCCAGAGATGGACGTCCAAGATCGCCTTCGAGAAAAAACACAGTGGCCGGTACACGTCTCCACGCTTGCCTCGATTAGGATAAACTGACCTCACGCGGCACAGAGAAGGGTACTGGGTGACTGTAGGGCTTTGTTTGCAGGTGCGGGGACACAGTAGTCCACTGGCAATGTCCTACTCTGAATGCCGCCACTTGATCATGACACACATTCGCCTCTTTCCCCCCCCCTTTCCCCTCCCACTCTACCTCCACCCGTGGCACACCTGCTGCAGGGGAGAGACACCCCTCTTCAACCCCCCCACCTTTCCCACCCTCCGGAAAATGAAAAAAAAGCGAGGTAGAACCGAAGAAAAAAGACTTTATATGCATTTTTCTAGGTTGCATGATGTACTGGCGAGAACTGTGGCTCGCTCGGGTATGAAGAAGAAAAAGAAGAAGATGAAGAAGAAGAAGAAGAAGAAGAAGAAGAAGAAGAAGAAGAAGAAGAAGAAGAAGAAGAAGAAGAAGAAGAAGAAGAAGAAGAAGAAGAAGAAGAAGAAGAAGAAGAAGAGGAAGAATATAAAAGAAGAAGAAGAAGAAGAAGAGGTGGAGGAAGAAGAAGAAGAAGAAGAGAGATAGATAGATAGATAGATAGATAGATAGATAGATAGATAGACAGATAGATAGATAGATAGATAGATAGAGAGAGAGAGAGAGAGAGAGAGAGAGAAACATTATTATTATGAGCATTGTTGTGTGCACATGTGTCTGGCTTTGCGTACACATGTTCCACTGCTATCACACCACACAAAAGATATCTGAGCAGCTGTAGTCTGGTGGGATGAATTGTTAGTGCCTGATTCAGCATCGACTTCAGTAGTTGAGAGGGGGAGATGAACATAGTTGCCGCCGTACTTCAACAGCTTGGTGAGACACTGAAGAGGGTCGAGAGAGCAGAGGATCTCAGAGGTGACATGAGGCATCTCACCTCCTTGGAGGGAGACATTATGCATCTTGATTCAGATCTTTATGATAAATGATTTGACTAGAAGGCAATTCAGAATCCGTCTTTTATCGATGTGCAAGATATCAGGGATGAAATTGTGGAGGCGTTCTTGAATTTAGACTTTGGATCGTTTGCCCAAGATGAAATAGCTATCGATCACGGGTCCAACACGTGATC
>NC_134781.1:41708645-41711145 GCF_046742065.1 Oratosquilla oratoria | reverse complement strand
ATATATATATATATATATATATATATATATTACTTATAAAACTCTGATAATCTTGTTTGTTATATTACTTGCTTGAAACCGTCACCCAGCCAATCAGAAGAAGAGACGACGTCACGACTGAGGACCAGCCAATCAGAAGAAGAGATATGACGTTGTGGTGCCGTCGATTGATTAGTGTTTAACCAAGAGCACCTCCAATGGGAGTGATCAGAGATACCCACATAAGAACGATTTGGGAAATAAGAAATCAAGGTATACGCTGCCACCACCCAATCGTCTATATGGATATATCTGACCATAAATGGAAACTGCTCCTTGTTATTCACGTCTGACTCCGTCCCCTTTCCTCAGGTCGTTCGGGGTTGGTTCTGGGTAGCGAAAAGGCCTATGCCCAAGTGGGGGTAGTAAAAGAATATAAGTGAAGGTTTTCTATTTGTTAATAATTACACTGAAGCAAAAATGTAGTAAGAAAATACAAAAGTATATTGTGGTTTTCTCCAACTAGACAATCTATTGATCCTTACAGTATGAAAAATATATGGGTATGCGAGACATTTAATAACACAGTTTTTTTTTGCTTATGGGCATCATAAGTAAGGTCACAGGCACGTGGAAAAACGTAGTTATTTACGCTCCAACCTTCCGGTCACTGTATAAGTCTACTTACAATATTGTATGCATGTATTGGTTAGAAATTAAACTACATGTAGAATTAGATTAATGCGTAGTTTCTGTGTACGACTTCTAGAACTCTGGAACTCACGCTAAAGCACGCACGCACGCACACACGCGTGCGTGCGTACTTTAGCGTGAGTTCCAGAGTTCTAGAAGTCGTTGTACCTGTTAATTAATTGTCATATAAATTGTAATGCGAAAGTTGAGTGAATGGGATATAGATCTTTATTACTATCAAATTTGAAGTTGTCATGTAACTGAAAGTGTTTAAATGTAAAATTCTGTATACAAATGAATAATTAAAATAATTAGATAAATAAAAGTTAGCAACTGTTCTGTGGATCGAATGGGTGCTTGTCACGGAGCACGCCAGATTTTTGTGTGAGCTCGTCCTGTACGCATCAGTGCATTTTTTTCCGTGACTGTGGTGAAGAGTGGAAAGACGAAGTGTACCTTACTCGTACAATATATTAACTTTTGACGTGCAGCGTTTTACTTCACCTTATTGTTAACCGAAAACAATAAATGGTGGCAGCAATACAATATTGTGTCTACCTTCAACCCCGTATTCTTATTAGAGAACGATCACAGACAGAATTGTACTCTAAGGATTACACTCTCATAGCTAATGTATATGTGCGTGATACCATCTAACTCCTTCCACGCAAAGTGTTTGTGGAGTACACTCCCTTAAACCCTTTTTTTTCCTGTTATCGGGATAGTTTTTGGCATCAGATTCAAAACTTAATAATAATAATAACTATCTACCTACTATATCTGCACTATATCATTTAACTCACATATTGACATTTATTTTCATTAATCTTACAGAACGTACCCATACCTGTTATCGGGATAGTTTTTGGCATCAGATTAAAATTTTAGCTGCCAAAAAAAAAAAAAAAAAAAAAAAAAAAAAAAACGAGACGGCTATGTGTTCGTATCTATGGGTAAACTACTAACCTCCCTGTTGTATTATTTCGTAAAACTTCATTTCGCTTCTCAACACAGCCCCTAGCTGCTACAATATCTCCCTAAACTATTTCTCTAGTGGAATCCTGAACTGAAAGTTGGGAATTTTTCCTATTACTCTTAAAATTAATGGCTCTAGTTTACGCATCTGTCCGAACGTGTCAGTGACGTCACGGGTGGGCGGAGCTACGGTGCGCCCGCTATGTTCGAGAACATTCTAATGTCGCCACGAAGATTAGTTGAACCAAAATCAGCTGAAATATATTTGTAGCTATCTCCTATTGTATGTTTTTCTTCAATGATTATAGTAAGGCTCTTTGCCAACACATCTTGATGGGCAGACATAGAATAGAATAAATTCATGGTCTATTAAGGCTCTAATTTCTACTTTGCTTCTTGGTTGAGTAAAACCGTCACGACGTCCATACTACCCAGTCTCTCAAGTCAACACTCAAATAAATAAATAGATAAATAAAACGAAATTCCAAAAATAATATCCCTTCAAAATTCCTGTCCTTACAACGTCACGACTGAGGACCAGCCAAGCAGAAGAAGAGATCAGAAGAAGAGATATGACGTCACGACTGAGGACCAGCCAATCAGAAGAAGAGACATGGCGTCACGACATCATATGATGCGTAGTGTTCCAAGCAACGACGACATGACGTCACAATCTTTTGCATTTCACTTCTTATAACAACGTATCATTTAAATTTTTATTTGACCCAACATACATATATATTTATATCTATATATATATATATATATATATATATATGTATATAAAGAGGTGGAAAAAGAGAGTCACGGGCCTCGTTCCGAGTTTATTCCTGACCGTTTTCGCTTGTAGCTT
>NC_134781.1:41678645-41703645 GCF_046742065.1 Oratosquilla oratoria | reverse complement strand
CCGCGGCAACTCTCTTCTCTCCCTCCTCCTTCTCTTCCTCTTTCTCCTTCTCTTCTCTCCCTCCTCCTTCTCTTCCTCTTTCTCTTCCTCCTCCTCCTTCTCCTCCTCCTTTTCCTCTTCCTCTTCCTCCTCCTCCTCCTCCATTCCAGCACATCCCAACCACCATCTCTTCCCACGTGCCGCGGCAACTCCTCTCGCAGCTCGACGCCGCACTTGGCAGATGTCGTCGTGGGAGTGGACTGACGATTTCATTCAGCAGCTGACAGGAGCGGAACCCTATCAGCTGAACGGGTCGCGATCGATCAGGACCCCCCACTCATTCTGGCGACCGACCTGATCCTCAAGGTAAATAAAATCGCCTGGCGCTTCGCTCACCAGAAACGTGCAAGGTGGGTGTCCTTATTCCACGGGCTAGTTGAGAGAGCCCCAGCTAGCAAGGAACTAGTTGATACTACCATCTTAGCACGATGCCCCTCCTCCCCCTCTTTCTCTCTTCCTTCATCTCGCTCCCTTCCTCCCTTCCTCCCCCTCGCTCCCTTCTTCTCCTCCTATTCCCACTCCCTCCCTCTCCCTCCTTGCTTCTCTCTCCGACTTATTCATTCAGCACAATTCACGCCCCCTTCAGTCACTTTTTCTTCCTTCCCTCCGTACCTCCTTCCTCCCCTCTCTCTTTCCCTTTCTTCTTCCCTATCCCCTTCCTCCCTCTCTTCGTCCCTCACTCCTTCTTCTCTCTCCTTCCCTCCTTCCCTCTCCCCTTACTTCCTTCCCACCCTGTCTCATTTCTTTTTTCCCTCATTTCCTCCCTCCTTTCTAGCCTCCCCTACATTGTCAATCAGCAATTCACGGCCCTTGCAATCTCCCCACACTCTTCCTCTTTCTTCCCCCTCATCCTCCCTAGCCCCACTTGTTCTCTATCCCTTGTCCTCTATCCCTCTCCCATTCCCTTCCTTCCTCTCCCTTCTCCCCACCTTTCCTTTTTTCCTCCCTTCCCTCCTCTCTCACTCTTCTCTACTCCCTATCTCCCTCTCTTCCCCCTATTTTCTCCTTTCAACTCTCCCTCTTCCTCACTCTCTTTCTTATCCTCTCTTCCCCTTCCTCTCTGCCTCCCTCCCTCCCTCTACTACCTTTCCCTCCTTCTTCTCTTGGTCTTGTTTGTTCTCCCATTTTCCCTCGGTCGCTCCTTCTACCCCTTCCCTTCTTTCCTACCTTTCTCACTTCTTCCTATTCTAATTTTCCTCCCTGTCTCTTCTGCCGCCCTTCCTCTTGTCCTCTTTCCCTTTTTACTTTCCACCCCCGTTCTTTCCCCCCCTCCTATTCCTTCCTCCTTCCTATTTCTCTCTCTCTTTTTGTCATCTACTCTCATTTTCTTTTGCCATAACTCCCTTCTTCCCTCCCTAACTCCCTCCCTCCCTCCCACTCTTCCTATTTCCTTCTCTGCTTCTGTTGTCCTTTTCCATCTTCCGTTCCCATTCTCCCTCTCCATCTTTTCTCTTTCTTTCCCTCTCTCTCCTCCCCTCCCTCCCTCCCTCCCTCCATCCTTCCTCACTTCCCTACGTCCCTGGCGTAATCCCTGACCGATACAAGGAGAGAGATTCTGCAGAGTGTTCACTAAATGACCTTGGAACTCATTTGCGTCAAAGTTTCTTGTGTATAATTTGCCTTAAGAGTACATTTTCACTTGGTCCACGTGTGTGTGATTCACCACGGTGTTGGATCACTTTTTGGACTCGTGATAAACAGATATTAGCCTTCCGGATGAGAGTTTAGATCTCATGTATGGCCCGCTCTATAGTTAACGCTGACACTAAACAAACACACACACACACACACACACACACACACACACACACACACACACACACACACACACACACACACACACACACACACACACACACACACACACACACACACACACACACACACACACACACACACACACACACGCCACACACACACACACACACACACACACACACACACACACACACACACACACACACACACACATGCGCGCGCGTACGCACACACTGCACACACTACACACACACACACACACACACACACACACACACACACACACACACACACACACACACACACACACACACACACACACACACACACACACACACACATACACACACACACGCACACACGCACACACACACACACTGCTAATAATGAGCTCTGAGCTCACTGCCGTAGGGTGGTGTCTGGCTGTCTCGAAAAGAGGCTGCAGCAGATCCGAGGTGAATACACACACACACACACACACACACACACACACACACACACACACACACACACACACACACACACACACACACACACACACACACACACAAACACACACACACACACACACACACACACACACACACACACACACACACACACACACACACACACACACACACACACACACACACACACACACACACACACACACACACACACACACACACACACACAGTTGGAAGATACAAAATATGAAATAACTAATATACTGAAAGAAAGAGGAATATAGTAATTATGGGTGATTTTAACTCAATAGAAATATGTTGGGAAGGGTGGAGAAGACCTCTGGGGCAACGTACTATACGATATGACCATTGAATACACAATGGCTCAGTGGATAAAAGAAAATACCAAATACAGAAACAATGAGGAATCATCGAGAGTGGATTTAATATTTACGTCAGAACCTGAAATTGTGGACAGAATTGACTACAAAACTCCAATAGGAAAGAGTAGTCATGTACTAATAGAATTCGAACTAAAAGAGCAAATGGACTTAAGAAGAAATGAGAAACATAGAAAAGGAAGACTTATGTACAATAAAAAAAATATTGAGAAATTTCAAAAAATTCTTTCGTAACTCAAACTGGGAAAAATTCCTAAATGAAGAAACAGGGATGGAAGAGAAATGGAATATACTGAAAGAAATTTATAATGAGGGAGTGAACAAATATGTACCACAACAAAAGTAAGAAAGTGTATACATAAAAAGCTGGTACAACAGAAAATATAGTGAGGCTAAGGATAAAAGAGACAAAGCTTGGTAAAAGTGGAAAAAGAAAAAAAAAAAAAAGATTAAATGGCAAACATACATCAAACTAAGAAATGGTTATGTAAAAATACGCAGAAATGAAAAGAGAAACTATGAAAGAAACATAATAGAAAAATGCAAGGACCAACCTAAACTATTTTACAGGTATGTAAATGGTAAACTAAAAAATAAACAAGAAATGAAAAAGCTGTGCCAGGGAAATTATGAATATATAGAAGAACTAGAAATGGCAGAAATTGTGAGCAATCATTTCAAATCGGTATTCACAATTTAGAACTCACCTAACTGTGAGGGAATAGCGAGAAAGAAACCCCCGCCCCCAATGAAGGAAATAACTGTAACACACAAGGAAATCAGCGACCAAATAAAAAAACCTTGATGTCAGAAAATCACATGGTCCAGATGGAATTGCATTTTGAATACTGAATGAATGCATAGAGGAGTTAACGGACAAAATATACAATATAATCAAATACTTACTCAAAGAAGAAAAGGTACCACAGGACTGGAAAAATGCAAATACTGTACCAATATATAAAGGAGGAAACAAAGAAGATCCAACCAAATACAGAAACTGGGCCTCACTCAACCTCGACCTCCTCCTCCTCCTCCTCCTCCTCCTTCTCCTCCTCCTCCTCCTCCTCCTTCTCTTCCTCCTTCGTACCCAGTCGTCACCTGCGGTCGTTTAAGATGAACCTCCCACTTCCTCCATTCCCTCCTCCACTCCCTCCTCAACTCCCTCCTCCACTCCCTCCTCCACCTCTTCATCCACCTCCTCTTCAACTCCCTCTTCCACCTCCACCTCCACCTCCTCCTTCACCACGCCCACCCCCATCTCCTCCTCCACTCCTTTTTCCACCTCCACCTCCTCCTCCACTCCCTCTTCCACCTCCCCCCTCTTCTACCTCCTCCCCCTCTTCCACCTACTCCTTCAATCCCTCTTCCACCTCCACCTCCTCCTCCTCCACTCCCACCTCCACCTCTCTTTCAATCCCACCTCCACCTCATTCTCTTCCACATCTCTTCCTCCACTCCCATTTCCAAATCCTCCCCCACCTCCTCCTCCTCCTCCATCTCCTCCTCCTCCTCTTCCTCCACCTTTATTCGTTGTTTCTCCTTCGATTCCTTCTCTTTCATCTTCATATCTATTTCCATCTCCACTTAATCCTCTACCATCTCCTTCTACTCTCTCTCCTCCTCATCCTCCTGTCCTCCTTAACATTTGTCTTCTCTTATCTTGTTTCCCCGCTCCTAATGCCCCTTTCCCATTTGATCCCTCATTTCCTACTCCTGATCCCTCCTATTCCTCTTCCTCCTTCAGCTCCTACTCCTGGCCTTCCTACTCCTGCCCTTCCTCCTCCTCTTATTCCTCCTCCTCCTCCTTCTCCTCTTTGGTGACATCCTTACGGACCAGAGTCACTATGTATTAATGAATTATTGCATACTCGCCTCATAAAAAGAAAGGAAGAAAGAAGAAGAAAAAACTTTTACAATGTAATTACTCTCCCTCCGTTCTGCTACTTTCCCTAAATCCGTCTTTTACCACCTCTGTCCTTCCATCTCTTCAGTACGATGTTGTCCTGCAAGGACAGAAACGCTGTTTACTTATAAAATAACCCTCTTCTCCTCTTCCTCCTCCTCCTCTTCCTCCTCCTCCTCTTTCTCTTTTCCCTCCTTCTCCCCCTCCTCCTCTTCTTCCTCCTCTTCCTCTTTCTCCTTTCTCGGCTTCACCCTCACTTCGTAACATAGAAATACCTAACAGCCAGAGATGTGTGCACGATTCTTCCTTGGGAATACGCCTTGTCCTCATGCGTGTGTGTGTGTGTGTGTGTGTGTGTGTGTGTGTGTGTGTGTGTGTGTGTGTGTGTGTGTGTGTGTGTGTGTGTGTGTGTGTGTGTGTGTGTGTGTGTGTGTGTGTGTGTGTGTGTGTGTGTGTGTGTGTGTGTGTGTGTGTGCGTGTGTGTGTGTGTGTGTGTGTGTGTGTGTGTGTGTGTGTGCGTGCGTGTGTGTGTGTGTGTGTGTTTGTGTGTGTGTGTGTGTGTGTGTGCGTGTGTGTGTGTGTGTGTGTGTGTGTGTATGTGTGTGTGTGTGTGTGCGCGCACGTTTGTGTGACAGGCAGATTTCTCACCTACTTCAGAAAATATTATATTTTTCCCCTTTGCTCATAAGATAAGAAAATTTGGTTTTGATAATTAGAAAGAGCAGTCATTCTATAATTAGATCAATGTTTTCAAAGCTTGATATAGTAAGAAACTAAGTAATTATGTGGAGTTGAAATCAAGAAAAAGAAATTATCTGTTTATACCCATCTTTACTTATGTTTACGGCTATTATAATAACAAGTGTAGAATAAAATATGTGTCCTCATACATAAATAACTCATAAACACGATGGTGCATTCAGACTTCACATAGAAAGCCATAAAAAATTAAAATTAAGGATTTTTATAAATATTTTGCGTCATGACGCTCGTGGTGTGTGTGTGTGTGTGTGTGTGTGTGTGTGTGTGTGTGTGTGTGAGAGAGAGAGAGAGAGAGAGAGAGAGAGATGGGGGGGGGGGAAAGGAGGGAGTTGGGGAAGAAGGGAGGGAGGGAGGGAGAGAGGGATGGTAGTTGCTGACTTCTCTTTCTCATCCTCCCCTTTCTCCTCTCTCGGCCTCACCCTCACTTCGTAACATAAAAATACCTAACAGCCAGAGATGTGTGCACGATTCTTCCTTGGGAAGACGCCTTGTCCTTATATGTGTGTGTGTGTGTGTGTGTGTGTGTGTGTGTGTGTGTGTGTGTGTGTGTGTGTGTGTGTGTGTGTGTGTGTGTGTGTGTGTGTGTGTGTGTGTGTGTGTGTGTGTATGTGTGTGTATGTGCGCACGTTTGTGCGACAGGCAGATTTCTCACCTACTTCAGAAAATATTATATTTTTCCCCTTTGCTCATAAGATAAGAAAATCTGGTTTTAATAATTAGAAAGAGCAGTCATTCTATAATTATAACAATATTTTCAAAGTTTGATATGGTAAGAAACTAAGTAATTATGTGGAGTTGAAACCAAGAAAAAGAAATTATCTGTTTATACCCATCTTTACTTACAATCGATGTTATATATATATATATATATATATATATATATATATATATATATATATATATATATATATATATAGAGAGAGAGAGAGAGAGAGAGAGAGGGCGAGAAGGAGGGAGTGAGGGAGAGAGGGAAGGTAGTTGCTGACTCCTCTTCCTCCTCCTCCTTTTCCTCCTCTTCCTCCTTCCAACTTATTCATCGTTTAATCTATTATGAGAATGTATTCGTTTTCCATCATTCTTAACCGAATTTTTTTTTATGTAGGCCTAATATGAATTTATCAATAATCTGTGGAGACGATAGATAGATATTATTGATTAATTCACATTACATAAGATTAGTCTCGGATAAGAATGATGGAAAACGAATACTTTCTCATATTAATTAAATGATGAATAAGTTTAGAAAGAAGAGGAGGAGGAAGAGGATAAGAGAAGGTGTCAGGAACTACCCTCCCTCCATCACTCCCTCGTGCTACAAGCATCATGACGCAAAATATTTGTAAAAATCCTTAATCTATTTTTTTATGGGTTTCTATGTGAAATCTGAATGCTTCATCGTGTTCAGGAGTTATGTAGGAGAACACATGTTTTATTCTACATTTGTTATCATAATTGCTGTGAACATCGATTATAAGTAAAGATGTGTATAAACCGATAATTTCTTTTTCTTAACTTCAACTCCACATAATTACTTAGTCTCCTATCCTACCGATATTTGGAAACATTTTTATAGTTGTAGAATGACTGCTCTTTCTAATGATTAAAACCAAATGTTCCTCTCTTATGAACAAAGTGGAGAAATGTAATATTTTCTGAAGGAGATGAGGAATTTGTCTGTTGCTCGTGCCTGTGTACAGCAGGGGTCTGCAGGACTACCAACTGTACCGAGCTGCACGGCAGAAATCGAGTGTATTTTCTTATTGGAATGGACTGTAGTATACAGGGAAGGAACAACGCTCGTCAGGTTCCTAGCTCACTCTCCAATTCCCAACCTCAAATTTGTGTATAGTTTTAACTTAGGCTGTAACTCCTTATTCTCCAATTATCATAATGGGTTTGCATTCATGTATTGTTCCTGCTTAGGCTATATTTCTTTCTGAACTATTTCAAGTGTTTATGCATCTGAATAGAAATCTGTATTTCATCATCTCATTTAGACATGTAGTCTCTCTCTCTCTTGATTTGTTCACACGACCTCTTAAAGTCCTACCATCCATAACTAAGAGATCTGTCAATGTAGTCTATCCCTTGTAGCAACCTGAACACTGTATTCAATCACATTCTCTTCGATCACACACATGGATGTGTGCGTTAGTTTGTGTCTTTGTAACTGTATGCATTTACGTTTGGTTGTGCATGTATATCTATGTGGGAGTGTGCGTACTTGTTAGGGTTTGCGCGTGTATTTGTACATATGTTTTATGTATATCTGTATGTGTGCGTGTTTCTTTGAGTATGCGTGTGAATATGTGTTTGCGTGTGCATGTACGTGTGTGTTTGTGTGTGTGTGTGTGTGTGTGTGCGCGCGTGTGTGTGTGCGTGTGTGCGTATGCTTGCGTTGTATTTACCTAATTATATTATCCAGGAAAGGAATAACGCTAGGTGTGTGTGTGTGTGGGGGGGTACCCCGGTTGGACCTCAACCTTGCCGGTGGTCCGGAACTGTTCATACGTGAACGCACAAGAGACACGGTAGGTCACTATTGCAGTGACGATACCCGGATGAAGCTGATGTCTCTCTCTCTCTCTCTCTCTCTCTCTCTCTCTCTCTCTCTCTCTCTCTCTCTCTCTCTCTCTCTCTCTCTCTCTCTCTCTCTCTCTCTCTCTCTCTCTCTCTCTCTCTCTCTCTCTCTCTCTCTCTCTCTCTCTCTCTCTCTCTCTCTCTCTCTCTCTCTCTCTCTCTCTCTCTCTCTCTCTCTCTCTCTCTCTCTCTCTCTCTCTCTCTCTCTCTAGTTGTATTTTACGGGAAGGGGAGCTATGCTCGTGTGGTCCCGTCTTCATATCTCGATTTATCTAGACTGTTTTTGAATTCGTGTATTGTTTTTGCACACACCACTTTCTCATCTAATTTGTTCCAATCGTCTATTACTCTGTGGGGAAAGCTGTGCTTTTTCAGGTCTCTTCTATAGCTGTCTTTCTTGATTTTCTTTCCGTGTCCTCTTGTATTTCTACTAACCCATTTTATTAGATCTTCTCTATCAATAGTTTCTATGCCTTTCATGATTCTATAAATAGTTATCAAGTCTCCTCTCTCTCTTCTTTGCTCTAATGTCTGTAGCTCAAGTTTTGCTAGTCTCTCTTCATATGATAGTTCTGAGAGTGTTGGTACCAATTTTGTAATTGCTCTTTGTATTCTTTCAAGTTTTGTTATACATTTTTTGTACTTGGTGACCACGTCGTCGCTTCATACTCCAATCTTGGTCTTATCAAAGTGACTAGTATTTTCTTCACCATTTCGTCCAGGTATGTAAATGCCACTTTGATTGTTCTTATTAAATTATAAGTTTCTCAATTTTTTTTTTTTTTAGGTGTTTCTCAGGGGACATATTCATAATAATGACTCCTAGGTCCTTCTCATTTTCTACTTTTTTAAGTTCTTCTTCTCCCAATCTATATGATCCCACTATTCTTTTTTGCTTCCTCCAAATTTCATTATACTACACTTCTTAATATTGAATTCCATCTCCCACTTCCTACTCCATTTCCATACAGTTGTGCACACAATTGGGATACCACTTTCTTGATCCTTGGTATCTCTTTTCTAGGCGCCATGACCTTTACGCTTCTGATGGGATCCACCTTACCCGCAGAGGCAAAGATGTTCTTACAAACCTCATTGTGGGAGTTTGTAATGAATTAGCTCCTTTTTTAGGGTAGAAGCCCAAAGTGAAGGGGAAATAGAATGTACTTGGGAAAACAGTGTAGAGTATAGCATTAATGTAGAACAATGTGCCAGTATAGGACAAAATATAATTTTAGGATATAATGTCGCTAGAGAACGAAATGTTACATTAGGATGTAATGTCATAGGACAAAATGTCCCAATGGGATGTAATGACAGTGGAGGACAAAATATCACGATGGTAAGTAATGATAGTGGAGGACAAAATATCACGATAGGATGTAATGATAATGGAGGAGAAAATATCACGGTAGGATGTAATGTCAGTGGAGGACAAAATATAATTTTAGGAAGGGATACCGGACAGAATGTCAATGAAGGCCAAAATATCATGATAGGATGTAATGACAGTGGAAGACAAAAGATCACGATGGGATGTAATTATAGTGGAGGAAAAAACATCACAGTAGGATATAATGTCACTGGAGGACATAATATAATTTTAGCAAGGGATGCCGGACATATTGTCAATGAACGACGGGAGGCCGGCGTGAATCACGGTGACGTAGGAGGACAAAATGTACAAAAGAAATTGGATGACCGTGTTCGACCAGATGTCCGTGATGGGGCAAATGTTAATGTTAATTTTGATGGGAGAAATGTTAATGAGGCATTGAATGTCAATGAAGGACCAAATAATAATATAGAGCAAGGTATAAATAAAAAACAAAATGATAATGTAAGACATGATATTGAAACTCAAAATGTGTCAAAAAGAAATAATCACGAGTTTCTTAAAACTATGTACTTTAATGCTCGTAGTATTAGGAACAAATTTCAAGAAATACAGGCGTATGTCAAAAGCAAAAATCTCGATATGATAGGAATAACTGAGACATGGTTAAATGGTACAGAGTTCGAAGCTGAATTTAATATTGCGGGATTTAAACACTTTCATCAGGATAGAAACCACAAGAAAGGTGGGGGTGTTCTGTTGTACGTTAAAAACAATGTTCATGCTTGTGTTTTAGAGAAAGTGAAACAGGATGCATATGATAGTTTGTGGGTTGAGTTAACCCAAACAAATGGACAAAAAATGAATATAGGTGTAATATATAGCCCAAAGACATTATCATTAGCAGACGACAAACTGTTATTTCAAGAAATGTCTAGTTTCTGCAACCGGGATTTATTGATAATGGGTGATTTCAATTTTACTGACGTTGATTGAATGACCCTTGAACATGGCCATATAGGTAGTCGCTTGATAGATTTTCTTGGTGACAATTACTTAATTCAGCATGTAAAAGAGCCCACATGATATGGAAAATTACTCGATCTATTGATCACTAGCCGCTAAAGCATAGTAACTGATGTAGAAGTCGGTGAATTTGTTGCAAATAGCGATCGCAACTTAGTTAGATTCAAACTCCTAAACAATTTTAGAATAGATACTTGTGTTTCTAAAATACCCGATTTCAGTAAAGCTCAGTTCATAGGACTACGTCAGGAGCTTCAGCTTACAGATTGGGAGGCAAAATTAAACGAAAGACCTGTAGATCAGATGTGTGAAATATTTCAAAATACGCTCACTAAGATGATTCAAACTTACATTCCTTTTAAGGATAGACGTCCCCCAAATCAGGCTCGCCCAAAGTGGCTCGACAAAGAAACTGAAAAAAGTATTGCTAAAAAGAGACAGGCTTATAAGAAATATAAGTGCTCGGGTGCATCTAATAACTATGAAAGTTATGTATCAATACAGAGAGATTTAAAAAAGACAATAAGAAAAAGAAAACGACAATACGAAATGAACATCGCTGATAAATCCAACGAGAATCACAAAGAATTCTATAGTTACATTAGAGATAAAAAGGTTGTTAGGAATCACATTGGTCCACTATTATCTGCTGACGGTCAACTTGAATATTCAAATGAAGGAATGTGTAATACCTTAAACAATCATTTTAGCTCGGTATTCGTAAACGAAACACCTCAAAGTGAATTCCAAACTGAAACCTGTGAAAAGTCTAGGGTAAACTTACTCACTACGGTAAATATAACAAAAGAAAAAATAAAAGGTGTATAGATAAACTCAAAGTTAATAAAACACCAGGGCCTGACGGTTGGCATCCAAGAATCTTAAAGGAAATGAAAAATGAGATTGTTGTTCCATTAGAAATTATTTTCAAGAAATCCATCATATCCGAAGATGTCCCAAGAGAATGGAAGCTAACGTTACTCCCATATTCAAAAAAGGTGACAAAAAGAAGCCAAACTAACAATAGGCCTATAAGTTTGACTTCAATCGTAGGAAAAATAATGGAAACTATCATCAGAGATGCTATCGAACATCATTTAGAAAGTAACCGTTTGATAAATGATAGCCAGCATGGTTTCGGACGGAAACGTTCTTGCGTGACTAACTTACTCGAATTCTACAACACAGTCATCTCGAATTATGACAAAAGAAACAATATAGATTTAATATATCTAGACTTTGCAAAAGCTTTTGATACCGTCCCACACGAAAGACGACTTACTAAATTAGCTTTACACGGAATAAGTGGTAGCCTATTAGGTTGGACTAGTAATTGGTTGAATGGTCGAAAACAGAGGGTTGTTTTAAATGGAAAAACTTCTAGATGGAAAAATGTTACAAGTGGAGTTCCTCAGGGTTCCGTTCTTGGTCCACTTCTATTCATAGTATATATAAATGATATAGACCATGGACTAAAATCTACTGTTTCCAAATTTGCTGATGATACAAAACTGTGCGGAGTGGCAAATGATCACTCAAACCAATTAGATATTCAAGAAGATTTAGATAAATTACAGCAATGGTCTGAAAAGTGGCTAATGAAATTTAACACAAGTAAATGCAAGGTCATGCACATAGGTAGAAATAAGAGTAAGTACGATTACAAGTTATTTGGAAATTCGTTAACACAAGTGGATAGTGAAAAAGATCTCAGCGTAATTATCAGTAACGACCTCAAATCATCCAAGCAGTGTATTTCAGCCTCTGAGAAAGCAAATAAGATTCTAGGACTGATTGCGCGATCTTTTGATTTCAAAAGTCCATCACTCATTAACAAGCTGTTTCCGTATGGTCACCGAATCTCATTAAAGACATTGACAGACTGGAAAAAGTACAACGGCGAGCCACAAAACTGATTCCAAATATCAAAAATAAATCATACGAAAAGCGACTAAAACACATGAATCTGTTTTCCCTAAAAAAGCGTAGACTCAGAGGTGACTTGATACAGGTCTTTAAGATTTTAAAGGGAATTGACAACATCAAAAGTGACAAAATTTTCACATTGAATGAGAATCAGACAAGAAACAATGGTCTCAAACTGTCCGGAAATAGATTCAATTTGGAAGTAGGTAGAAACAACTTTACCAACCGTGTAGTTAATGAATGGAATAAACTTCCTGCACAGGTAGTGCAATGTAGTTCAGTTCGAAGCTTTAAGAATCATTTAGATAAACACCTAAGCAAGATGCTATAATGACTATAATTTATTTTATATTATTTGTTTTTGTTTTGTTATCATTTGTCTGTCTGATTTTCATTCATTATTAGTTATATGTCAATTTATTATTTACTATTTACCTGTTTGTTTATTATTTAACTATACTTATGCATTTATTTATGTATTTTGTTTGTTATTTACATTATTATAGTTTTTATTTATTATTTTATTATCATTATGATTTTTTTTCGCATCCGACCTAGATATGGACCAAAAGGTCTCCTGTCGGCATGCTCCGCCTTTGTAATCCTTTGTAATACTTTATTGAGATCACTCTGTAGCGACTCACAATCTTCTTCAGTGTTCACCTTTTTCAACAATTTTGCATCATCCGCAAAGAAGCTCATATAACTTTCAATTCCTTTATCCATATCATTAATATATATAACAAACATTATTGGGGCCAGAACTGTTCCTTGTGGAACTCCACTTACCACTTCATCCCAATTAGAGTGTTTGTCTCTTATCACCACTCTCATTTTTCTTTCATGCAAGAAGTCTTCCATCCACTTCAGCAGTTTGCCCTGTATTCCTCCTGCAGTTTCTAATTTCTTTAGTAACTTCTTATGTGGCACCGTATCAAAAGCTTTTTTCAGGTCTAGAAATGCACAATCAGCCCATACATCTCTTTCTTGTATTACACCTATTAGCCTTGAATAGAAACACATTAAGTTTGTGACGCATGATCGTCCTGGTCTAAATCCAAATTGCCTTGGATTTAGTACGTTTTTTTTTTTCCAAATGCCTTATCCATCCAATTTTGATCATTCTTTCACAGATTTGAGTTATCGTACTTGTAAGAGAGACCGGTCTATAGTTAGTATGGTCTTCCTTGTTTCCCCCTTTATATATTGGTACTATATTTGCTCTTTTCTAATCTTCTGGAACTTTTCCTTCTTTCAATGAACTGTTTATTAGACTATGTACTTTGTCTGTTAGTTCATTCCTGCATTCTCTCAGAATCCAGTTTGCCATTTCATCTGGTCCATGCGATTTTCTGACATCGAGCTTACTCAAGTGATTCATTATTTCATTCCTTGATACTTTTATCTCTTTCATAGGGGGGACTTTCTCCTCCCACTCGATATCTCTAGGTTGTATGTTCTCCCTCGTAAACCCCGGTTTAAAATCCTTGTTCATAATTTCTGCCATTTCTATTTCCTTTGTGTATTCAACTCCTCCATGTCATAGTTTCTCTAATTCTTGTTTGTTTTTCAGTTTGTTGTTTACAAATCTGTAGAATAGTTTTGGTTGATCTTTATATTTTTCTATGACATCTTTTTCGTATTTTCTCTTTTCTTCTCTGCACACTTGTACATATTCATTTCAACAATTAATATATATTTTCCATTTTTCAGGTCTTGTGTGTCTTTTCCATTTTATCCAAGGTTTATCCCTTTTGTCTTTTAACTCCCTACATCTATTGTTGTACCAACACTTTACATATTCTTTTTCTTGTTTTTGTCTAGGGACATACTTTTCCACTCCTTTATAAATTTTTGTCAAAATATTCCATTTCTCTTCTACTGTTGTTTCCTCCTTGTGTATACTTTCCCAGTCAGCTTTTTGAAAGAATTCTCTTATTTTATAAAAAAAAAAAAAAAAAAAAATCCATACATCAATCTTCCGTTTCTATATTGTTAATTTTTTTCATGTATTTTCCTCATTTAGTTCCAGTTCAACCAATATGTGGTCACTTTTACTCATTGGTGTCTTATATTCAATCTTGTCCACTATTTCGGGTTCTGATGTAATTATTAGGTCCAGTCTCGATGGTTCTTCCTCATTTCTACACCTAGCATTCTCTTGTATCCATTGCGTCATTGTATGTTCTATAATCATATTAAGTAGTACATTTTCCCATAGGTCGTCTCCACCCTTCACTGTCATCTCTTCCCAGCAGATTTCTTTACAATTAAAGTCACCCATTATAACCATTTTTCCTCCATCTTCCATTATTTTATTTAGTATTATCCTTGTGTCTTCTAACATATTTTTGTGTACTTTCTCTTCTCACGAAGCCGTTTTAGGAGGTACATAATTTACTACAAACTTCCTGCTCTTCCCATCCTTGTCCTCCACTTCCATCATAATCATCTCTACTCTATTCTTTCCATATGTGACATTCCTCACGTTTATATCCTTTTTATTCAGGAACATAACTCCACCCCCTTGTTTTACCTCTCTGTTTCTAATCAAATAATTATATGCACCATGTCCTACACTGTTGGGTGGTAGTGGATCTTTCACTTTTGTCTCTACAATTCCCATTATGTCCGGTTCTTTTTCCCTCAGGTAATCATTCAGTTTGTTCAAACCTGTTATTAAGCCATTTATATTTGTGTAAGACACTTTTAATTTTCTGCTACTTCCATTGTGTTTTCTGTTTCCCTTCTGTTTTTCTCTGCTATGAACCATTTCCTCACTTTCATGTTCACTGCTCTCCAATAGAATTTTTCTTTTTCTGACTGTTCTTTTCTCCTTTTTTTCCTTAGCTTCTAGTCTTTTTGTTTTCTCATCCTCTCTTTCCTCTTTATTCATTTCTCTTTTTATCCATACCTGTTTATATTGCTCACTGTCTGCTAGTTTCCCTGTTTTTGCTAAGATATTCTCTGCTGTCGTTTGTGACCTGAATTTAACCTTAATTGGTCTGGTCTTATCTGTATTGTATTTCTCTAGACTATATATTTCTTCTATTTGTTTCTCTGTTTCTGGTTCATCTTCTTGAACTACTTCTGATATCTTATTTACTTTTTCTTTTTCCTCCTTTATTCTTGCAGTCCTATTTGGATTATACTTCTCTTCTATCCCTAATGTAATTATACATTTCTTTTTATCCGCTAAGTCTCTTACTATATTCTCCTTCTCCCTCATCACTTTGATAACTGTGTCCTTAGTTTGTTCTTTCATCTGCTGTTCCATTATACCTCTAAATTAAATTTTATTGTTCTCTTGTACTTTTTTCCAACCACTTACCTCTTTTACTATTGACTCTTTATTCTTCTTCTTTAATTTCTCATTCTCTTCCTTCACTTTTCTTGACTATCTTTTTAATTCTTCTATTTCTTTAGTTAGATTTTGATTCTCTTTCTTTAGTTCTTCCAGTTTATCAACTCTTTGGGTAACTAGAGTTAATTGGTTAAACCTAACCTCCCATGTTTCGTTCATTTCTTTTAGTTTTTCCTATAGATTTACTAGTCGGGGGAGGTTGTCATTTCCTCCCTCATTAAATCCATGGAAATAATTACCCTCACCTTCTATTGCGCTGCTCTTATCTATATTTCTAATCTTTACATTTTTACTAATCTCTTCGACATCACCACTGTCGTCTGCCCCTCTCTTATTGACATGCCGTCTGACTTCCTGGGCCCCTTCGTTCCCTTCGTCATTTCCTTCCATTTTCCTCAGTAATCCCTCCCTTTCTCCTTTTTCTTCACCTTCCCACAACATCACGAGCTTTCCCCTTCCCTATTAATACAACAAAGGTACTCCCTCGTTGCTGAGATCGATGAAACTTGAAGTTTTCTTAGAGTTCCAAACTTCGTTGTCACTTCGACCGACGTGTGTGTGTGTGTGTGTGTGTGTGTGTGTGTGTGTGTGCGTGTATGTGTGTGTGTGTGTGTGTGTGTGTGTGTGTGTGTGTGTGTGTGTGTGTGTGTGTGTGTGTGTGTGTGTGTGTGTGTGTGTGTGTGTGTGTGTGTGTGTGTGTGTGTGTGTGTGTGTGTGTGAGCGCGCGCGGGCATAACTGTGTACTGAACAGAGTCCCCCATATGTGCTTCTACGCGAGATTTTGGCTTATAGTATCGCCGCTGCAGAAATGGGATGGACAAGGAATGGATATGTGTTGTAGAAACAGCTTGCCTTCGGCCTTGTATTACATTTGTGTAGGTTAAGTCCATAATACGCCTGCAATACAGGCATTTGTATCCTCATGAAAGCACAAACTAGGCCCTGCTGAGCCATGTTTTAGTTAGGCTGGGTCGTTCGCTACTTTAGCGTACGCAGGGTGCGTATATAAGGATGCCAGGTTTTGGTATTCATTCTTTCCTTCCACTAAATCTCAACCCCCCCTCCCTCCCTCTCCCCAATCTTATCTATCCTGCCCTCTATCTATATTATCCAGGTCAGTTCTTTTCTGTACTTGTCACAAGCTGTGCGCGACCCAGGCCCTCGCGGTCACATCTGCGATTAGGGCAGGCCTCGGAGCCCGACCGCCGACCCAGCCTAGGTCGACACTTGCGCTAACCATAATAAAACCAGCAAACACACTCGAGTCTCCCTCACTCCCTCGGCACCAAAGCACAAGTAACGTTCTCGAAATGTTACAACTGAAATGGCACTAATTGCATACTGAAAGAAAGTGGTAACAGTGACTGGAACAATAGTTCGATAGTGAAAGATATAAGCAATCAATAGCACTCAATAGATTGGTTCTTGGCGTGACGTCATTACAAAAATAAAAAGGGGGAAGGAACATATTCTTTTCTTTTCATCTATTTTTCTTTATTCTTCTCGTTCTCGGCAGTGCACGAGTTTTCTTGCGTCCTTGACTCTGCGATTGTATCCAAGTGTCTGTGGTAATATTTGTTTGTATGTAGTGCTTGCGTGCGTGCATGTGTGATTCACCACGGTCTTGGTCTTTGGATCACGTGTTGGACTCGTGATCAATACCTATTTCCCTCACGGAAGAGAGCTCAGAGCTCGTGTATGACCGATCTATGGGTAATGCTGTCACCGTACATGCACATACACACCCAACTCCTCGCCCACGAGACCCGCAGCGCAGCGATACTCAAATTATTTCAGCCCTGAGCGGGATTCGAACCCGGACCTCCGTGTGTGTGTGTGTGTGTGTGTGTGTGTGTGTGTGTGTGTGTGTGTGTGTGTGTGTGTGTGTGTGTGTGTGTGTGCGTGTATGTGTGTTTGTTTTATGTTCTTTGTAATGATACATAGTAAAGAAGCACAATGTTCGTGGTGCCCCATCTCTGTTTGTAACTGCTATACCTCATTTTGGGTTTGCTTAAAATTTTAGCTGGGGTTATATCCTTTTCTTAATTATTCCAGGGACTGATGTATCTCTATAGAAACCTAAGTTTCTTGACAACCTCTGGACAAGCTTCTTTTCTTTTGTTTTCTTTTTTCTTTATCTATTTATCTATTCCTTGATTTATCTATTTATTTATATATTAATTTATCTACTTATTTATTCATCTATCTATTCATTTATCTATTCATCTATTTATTTATCTATTTATCTATTTATTTATTTATTCATTCATTCATTTGTTTATTTATTAGTTTGTTCTCACGACCTCGTGACGTTCTCTCGCCCCCAAACCAAGAGATCATCCTTGTCAGTTTGACTTTTTCCCTTTCGCAATGCACTTGAGAGAGATTTCAATTTACGTGACGCCAGATGATTTTTTTCGTCTCTGAAGGGAACTCCGGACACGAGTGGGCGGAGTGAACACGTGGGTGTGGCTGAGGCATCCATCCATCCATCCATCACACTTAGGATCACTTGAGGTGAGAAATAGAAAGTTGACGTGGCACCATCCAAGTGGGACTCTGAGTCACTGGAGCAGGAGGAAGAGGAGGAGGAGGAGGAGGGAGAGGACGGTGAGGAGAAGTGAGAGGAGGCAAGGGAAGAGGAGAAGGGAGAAGAGAAGAAGGAATAGGAAGAGGAATAGGAAGGGAAAAAGGTATATATATAAGGTATGTATAAGGTGTATATATATATATATATATTATAAGGTATGTTCAATAAGTAATGAGAAAATGTCAGGTGAGACATTAAATATGATTTGATAAAAATACTACTTCATGGTGAAATACACATATTCTATAAAATTACTAACTGGAAATTTTCTATATTTGTAGGTCTGAGTGTGGCGGTGAACGTGGTGGAACTAAGCTGATTCGTTTGCCGATCTGTGAACACTTGTCAAGATGCAGGGAAACATGGAGCAACGTTACGCCATCAAATTTTGTGTTAAACTTAAGAAAACCAAACAAGAAGCTTATGGAATATTAAATGAGGCCTATGGGGATGACCAGATGAGCCAAGCAAGTTTCTATCGGTGGTTTAACAGATTTTCTGAAGGAAATGAACAGGTTGAGGATGAACCCAGATCTGGAGCACCGAAAAGTGCACGCAAAAAGGAAACCATTGAGGAAGTGCAAAGGTTAGTGTTGCAAGACCGTTGAATATCTATGAGGATCATATCTGAATCTGTTGGTATTAGTATTGGCACAGTAGAGACAGTTCTGACCAAAGATCTGAAGCTCCATAAAGTCTGTGACAAGTTCGTGCCAAAGATCCTCTCCGACGACCAGAGGCAGTTTCGTGTGGAATGTTGCACTGACATTCTCGAAATGATAGAGGCTGATTCAGGTTTCCTGAATAAGGTAGTGACTTGCGACGATAGTTGGGTGTTCACCTATGACCCTGAGAGCAAACGTCAGAGTGCTCAGTGGAAGCGCGCGACCCCCCTCAGACCCAAAAAGGCAAAGGTGAGCAGGTCGCAAGAGAAGGCCATGGCTATTCCTTTCTTTGACTCCCAGTGGCTCATTCACGTTGAATGGGTTGCTCAGGGTCAAACCGTCAATAATGAATATTACCTTACTGTTCTGAAAAGGTTCAGGGAGAAGATGAGGAAGAAGAGGCCTCAGCAGTGGAGGAGTGGTCATCCCACAAATCAACACCGGTGACCACCTGGATGGTCGACATGGGAATGAAAGTGGTACTACATCCACCCTATAGCCCTGACCTATCCCCTTGCGACTTCTTCCTGTTCCCACGCATGAAAGACAGCCTCAGGGGAAGCAGATTCCAGTCAACAGAGGAGCTGAAAGAGGCATCAGAAAGTTACCTGAAAGGACTACTGAAAAAGGACTTTGAGGAGGTCTTCCAGGATTGGGAGAGACGCATGCAGAAGTGTGTAGATGCGAGAGGCAATTATTTTGAAGGAGACAAAGTTTTGTAAGCTTAGGAAAATAGTGTCTCTCCTGACATTTTCTCATTACTTATTCATCGTAGTTATATATATATATATATATATATATATATATATATATATATATATATATGTGTGTGTGTGTGTGTGTGTGTGTGTGTGTGTATGAGAATATATAGGCAGTAAGTTATCTTTTAAACAAATTTGGTTAAAGACCAGCGCTAATTTATTATCAACTAACCTCTTAGTAGTTTTTTCTATCTTCCGAATAGATTTCTTATAATCAGAAGGGAGGTCAAACACGAGGATACTGAGATCCATAGTATGTTGCTAAGAAAATAGTGTACAAACTGTTGGGTCTGCGATGCTCGGAGTGTGTTCTTTGAATGGAAAAGTTCTTATACAGCAGGAAAATAAAAGTGTGTCGGTCTGTATATTGATGAGAGGGGTCTGTTGTGAAATGTAGACTTTCTCAAAGATGTGTAGTTTTCTGTGATTGCTGCAGTGTCTAAGTATTTTCGTGTTATCCACCAAGTGTTGTCTTGTAAGGGTTTTGTTGTGAGTTTGATTCATATGTTTATGTATGCTGCCCTCACGAGCATGCATTGTAAGTCTCCTGCTAAGCGAAGTCGTAGTAACACCAATGTAAGACACATTATTAAGAAGTTTGCAACCTTCTTCGGGACAGGAAAATTTGTATATTACATTGGTTTACTTGAGGGGACTGTGTTTTTTAGACAAGTTGTTCATTATGAGGAGGTTGGAGACCTTGGGCTTTTTGTAGTAAATAATGATGGCAAATTTGTCTTGTGTGTTGGTGCAAATGGTGTTTCGTGTGATTATTTATTTGATGACACGTTCATCCGTGTTGTAAGCAGGTGTCATTTGGTTCTTGTGATAGACTAAGTGTTTGGTGGGTGGGTGGTTTTGTTCTTGTGTTAAAATGCGGGTCACGAATATTCTCGTCTCATTGTCTATGATTACAAAGGATTACAAAGGATTACAAAGGCGGAGCATGCCGACAGGAGACCTTTTGATCCATATCTAGGTCGGATGCGAAAAAAAAAATCATATTAATAATAAAATAATAAATAAAAACTATAATAATGTAAATAATAAATAAAATACATAAATAAATGCATACGTATAGTTGAATAATAAACAAACAGGTATATAGTAAATAATAATAAATGAAAATCAGACAGACAAATGATAACAAAGCAAAAACAAACAATATAAGATAAATTATAATCATTACAGCATCATTACAGCATCTAAATGATTCTTAAAGCTTCGAACTGAACTACATTGCACTACCTGTGCAGGAAGTTTATTCAATTCATTAACTACACGGTTGGCAAAGTTGTTTCTACCTACTTCCAAATTGAATCTATTTCCGGACAGTTTGAGACCATTGTTTCTTGTCTGATTCTCATTCAATGTGAAAATTTTGTCACTTTTGATGTTGTCAATTCCCTTTAAAATCTTAAAGACCTGTATCAAGTCACCTCTGAGTCTACGCTTTTTTAGGGAAAACAGATTCATGTGTTTTAGTCGCTTTTCGTATGATTTATTTTTGATATTTGGAATCAGTTTTGTGGCTCGCCGTTGTACTTTTTCCAGTCTGTCAATGTCTTTAATGAGATTCGTTGACCATACGAAAACAGCATCTTCCAAATGTGGACGAACTAACGATTTATATAGCTTGTTAATGAGTGATGGACGTTTTTGAAATAAAAAGATCGCGCAATCAGTCCTAGAATCTTATTTGCTTTCTCAGAGGCTGAAATACACTGCTTGGATGATTTGAGGTCGTTACTGATAATTACGCCGAGATCTTTTTCACTATCCACTTTTGTTAACGAATTTCCAAATAACTTGTAATCGTACATACATACATATACCAAGGCTTTTTCCCCCTTCCAAGGGAGGTAGCCAAAAAGGGAAAGCCACCCATTACATCCCCAAATACACTCCACACCCCTCCCACCCTTCCTCTCATCTGAGCACCTTGCATTTACTTGTGTTAAATTTCATTAGCCACTTTTCAGACCATTGCTGTAATTTATCTAAATCTTCTTGAATATCTAATTGGTTTGAGTGATCATTTGCCACTCCGCACAGTTTTGTGTCATCAGCAAATTTGGAAACAGTAGATTTTAGTCCATGGTCTATATCATTTATATATACTATGAATAGAAGTGGCCCAAGATCGGAACCCTGAGGAACTCCACTTGCAACACTTTTCCATCCAGAAGTTTTTCCATTTAAAACAACCCTCTGTTTTCGACCATTCAACCAATTACTAGTCCAACCTAATAGGCTACCACTTATTCCATGCAAAGCTAATTTAGTAAGTAGTCTTTCGTGTGGGACGGTATCAAAAGCTTTTGCAAAGTCTAGATATATTAAATCTATATTGTTTCTTTTGTCATAATTCGAGATGACTGTGTTGTAGAATTCGAGTAAGTTAGTCACGCAAGAACGTTTCCGTCTGAAACCATGCTGGCTATCATTTATCAAACGGTTATTTTCTAAATAATGTTCGATAGCATCTCTGATGATAGTTTCCATTATTTTTCCTACGATTGAAGTCAAACTTATAGGCCTATAGTTATTTTGTTTCTTTTTGTCACCTTTTTTGAATATGGGAGTAACGTTAGCTAGCTTCCATTCTCTTGGGACATCTCCGGATATGATGGATTTCTTGAAAATAATTTCTAATGGAACAACAGTCTCATTTTTCATTTCCTTTAAGATTCTTGGATGCCAACCGTCAGGCCCTGGTGTTTTATTAACTTTGAATTTGTCTATACACCTTTTAATTTTTTCTTTTGTTATATTTACCGTAGTGAGTAAGTTTACCCCAGACTTTTCACAGGTTTCAGTTTGGAATTCACTTTGAGGTGTTTCGTTTACGAATACCGAGCTAAAATAATTGTTTAAGGTATTACACATTCCTCCATTTGAATATTCAAGTTGACCGTCAGCAGATAATAGTGGACCAATGTGATTTCTAACAACCTTTTTATCTCTAATGTAACTATAGACTTCTTTGTGATTCTCTTTGGATTTATCAGCGATGTTCATTTCGTATTGTCGTTTTCTTTTTCTTATTGTCTGTTTTAAATCTCTCTGTATTGATACATAAGTTTCATAGTCATTAGATGCACCCGAGCACTTATATTTCTTATAAGCCTGTCTCTTTTTAGCAATACTTTTTTCAGTTTCTTTGTCGAGCCATTTTGGGCGAGTCTGATTTGGGGGACGTCTATCCTTAAAAGGAATGTAAGTTTGAATCATCTTAGTGAGCGTATTTTGAAATATTTCCCACATCTGATCTACAGGACTTTCGTTTAATTTTGCCTCCCAATCTGTAAGCTGAAGCTCCTGACGTAGTCCTATGAACTGAGCTTTACTGAAATCGGGTATTTTAGAAACACAAGTATCTATTCTAAAATTGTTTAGGAGTTTGAATCTAAGTTGGTGAGTATCTGCTTGATGCGAGATAGTTCCTGGTGGAATAAGGTCCATGCATAAACATATGAATCAAACTCACAACAAAATCCTTACAAGGCAACACTTGGTGGATAACACGAAAATACTTAGACACTGCAGCAATCATAGAAAACTACACATCTTTGAGAAAGTCTACATTTCACAACAGACCCCCCTCATGAATATACAGACTAACACACTTTTACCTTCCTGCTGCATAAGAACTTTTCCGTTCAAAGAACATCCTCCGAGCATTGCAGACCCAACAACTCCAAGCAACAACAGATCCACCCACGGAGTTTCAGCAGCACAGCGGACATAATCCCACAGAGTTCCAGCAGACATCCTCCCTGACCGCATACATAATCCCACCAAATTACAACAGACCTATCCTCCGCAGCTCCATTCGGCGGCGACTTATGTAGCAACTGTCCCTTTCCACGGAACGCCATTATCTGTTGCCTCTCTCAGTACCTTAAAAAAAAAAAAAAAAAAAAAAAAAAAAAAAAAAATAATAATAATAATAATAATAATAATAATAATAATAATAATAATAATAATAATAATAATAATAATGAATAAAGTAAATAAATAAATAAGGTGTTAGCCTCCTTTTCGGTATTATCACCTTCATATATATATATATATATATATATATATATATATAATATATATATATATGTATATATATGTAGATATATATATATATATGTATATATATGTAGATATATATATATGTACATATATATATATATATATATATATATATATGAGAGAAATTCGCTAGTAACAGCAACGTCAATTTGATAATTTTTATGACAGTCGCATACAGGATTTGAACCTACTGCTTACGGTGGCCGAAAGCAGTGGGTTCGAATCCTGCATGCGACTCTCATACATATTATCATATATATATATAAATATATATATATATATATATATATATATACACATATATATGTATATATATGTATACATATATATATATTATATATATATATGTATATATATATATAAGTATATATATATATATATATGTATATATATATATAAGTATATATATACTTGTATATATATATATATATATATGTATATACATGAATATATATATATATATATATATGTTTGCAGTAATTCACAAGGCACACGTGAAAATAATATGCAGAAAAAACCACTGGGAAATAAGAAGCTTAGTCCGAACGTTTTCGTCTATTTAAGACATTATCAAGGAATACACCTTTGTCTCTGTAACTGTGTATTCCTTGATAATGTCTTAAATAGACAAAAACGTTCGGGCTAAGCTTCTTATTTCCCAGTGTTTTTTTCTGCATATATATATATATATATATATATATATATACTGTATATATATATATATATATACATATGTGGAAATAGACTCATCCACTGGGATTCGAACCCTTGCCTAGGCGGCTTACGTCTTATAAGACAAAGGCCTTACCGACCATGCCATCTCGACCCTACAAAACGAAACGACTTGGTTCACGGCCCAGTCGTTCCGCCGAGGGCACTCGGACAGAACATGATACGTAATGTATTTCATCGAATCCTTTATGCAGGTTAGTCTTCCGACAAGTGTTTTTATCATTTGACAATTTTTTGTTTTTTTTGAAATAAACTCATCCACTGGGATTCGAACCCTTGCCTAGGCGGCTTACGTCTTATAAGACAAAGGCCTTACCGACCATGCCATCTCGACCCTACAAAACGAAACGACTTGGTTCACGGCCCAGTCGTTCCGCCGAGGGCACTCGGACAGAACATGATACGTAATGTATTTCATCGAATCCTTTATGCAGGTTAGTCTTCCGACAAGTGTTTTTATCATTTGACAATTTTTGGAAATAGACTCATCCACTGGGATTCGAACCCTTGCCTAGGCGGCTTACGTCTTATAAGACAAAGGCCTTACCGACCATGCCATCTCGACCCTACAAAACGAAACGACTTGGTTCACGGCCCAGTCGTTCCGCCGAGGGCACTCGGA
>NC_134781.1:41668645-41673645 GCF_046742065.1 Oratosquilla oratoria | reverse complement strand
ACATATATTTATATATATATATATATATACATATATATATATGTATAAATATATAAATACATATATATACATATATATATATATATGACCATGAATATTTGGAGTCTGGGATCCATATTCGGGAAGAGAATAGAACACCAGACTAGATTTGAAGGGTTTATTAAGCCTGACGTTTCGATTCCCGTCCAAGAATCGTCTTCAGGCGGTGTAATGGGTTATATACGGTGAACTCGTTTTTATGTGGTCTGGAATACAACTGGGAGATCCTTGGTGAAATCTTCTCTGTTATTAATGGCGAAATGTGTACAATCTAATATGCTAAAATACAGAGAAATATTTCAAGAGCTATTGTTTTTTCTCACCCGTGAGGATTTCACCCAGATTCCCCAGTTGCATCCCGGACCACATGAAAACGAGTTCACTGTATGTAACCCATTATACCCCTTGATGACGATTCCTGGACGGGAATCGAAACGTCGGGCTTAATAAACCCTTCAAATCGAGTCTAGTGCTTTACTCTCTTCCACCGGACTGGGACTATGCAAGTGTCCAACGAAGAAATTAAGAAAAACAATAGAAGCAGCTTATATTAATGCTAATAATAACACCAACCATAGAGAAGGTTTTATATACTTGGCAAGAGCTACAAGTTTATTGGTAGTCGAAGAAAACAAACGGACAAGTGTTCTGAGCACGACGACCTTTCCTAGGCACTCTGTGAGATGACATGACTGTGTATAAAATGATCATGTTATACTTCATTGTTAGCTTTATGATCAAGACCCTAAGGGTCGAAACGTTAAGGCAGTAAAATTCTTCCATTATTCCTCGTATTCTTCCTCCGCCTTCAGTTACATTTGTCATAGTTTAAATCAACATGTCGAAAGGTGGCAGAAGTGAGGAAATGTGGAGAAAATACAACAGAAGGCGGCAAATGACAAGTTATACACAACGCAGACGTTTTCTCCAAGATTGCATAGAGGAACAAGTTCTTCCAAAGTCAACACCAACACAGCTGACTAACACAGAACATTCTTTCGGAAATGCAGCTAGAGCTTACATGGAAGAAGCAATTGAAAATTTACAAGACCGATTAAAAATTTTGTGCAGTGAGGATAAAGAGGTACCGTTACCTCGGTGGCTTCTGAATAAGTTACATAAGCAAAGTGAAGAACTTAATTATCGCAAGCATTGTTGCAGGGGCAGCAGTGAAACAGGTTGTACGGTTCGTGGGTTTACTAATCGGTAGGTTATGCGTACAGAGGGGTCACGTCAAGTACCCGAGAGGTCTACAGAGCAACTCCCCGTAGGCGAAGGTGCTAGGTGCTGTAAGAACACATACATAAAGGATTTTTGTTGGATTTATGAAGGGGGCCTTGTGATGGAGAGCGTCTGTGGGTCGGGCACGCAGCACTCCACCCTTGCTCTAGTTAATATTAGTCCTATGCCCAATACACTATACCACACCTCCCCGCCCCCACCGCTCTTCCTTCACTTGATCCCGGAACGCGAACGGTATCGGCCTGGGTGTGTGGATGGCGAAGGGCACCGCGTCGGCCTTCGGATGGATTCGCATGGGGGGACCCACCATCTTCCCTAAGAGGGTGGAGCGGAGGTCATCCTTGGAGACCAGCACGTTGCTGAATTCCCGTAGGAAGTAGTCGCGAGCGGCGGCTGGTAAGCTGTCAGAGGAAAGTGCTGTCGCGGCGCACCTGTTTGCGTACGTCACCTCGAAGATAGGCTTCGGGAAGTCGAGCGGGATTATAGCCAACTCCCGACAGTGGCCGAAGGAGAGGAGCGGGGTTTTGACCCCTTCGTGAACCCGTATGTCGGCGGTGCAGCTTCTGTCGCCGAGCGTCAGAGTGGCCTGGAAGCGTCCCACGGCGGGAGCATCTTGGATCCGTCGGCCATGTACATCGGCGCTGAGGTTAGCGGCTGCAAGCTAGCCTTAGATATCCCCAGTGTGCCCAGGTGCCGGGCACCTATCACTGTGACGTCCGCGCCCGTATCCGGTAGCATAAGCAAGCTCGAGGACACGTTCCCGAAGCGGATGCGAATGTTGACAGGTGTCGGGGAGCGGCCGGAGCCGTCGGACACCTCTCGGCAGGCGCTAGCCTTCCCAGGGGGAGGCGCGGGGGCACCGGGGGTTGGCGGTTCGTGGTGATTCTCGTCCCGATCCCTGAAAAACTTGCAATACTTCTCCCAGTGACCCTTCTTGCCGCAGACGCGGCATCGGGTGTGCCTGGCAGGACACTGGCGGGCGTGAAGGCGGTGTCCCTTGGTCCCGCAATTGTGGCAGGTGTCGCCAGGTCGCGAGGGGGGTGCGGGGGGCGGTTGAGGTAGGAATGCGCGCGCTTCGCGTTGAGCACTTTTATATGCCGAAACGGCACACACCTGCGGGTTGCCCTGGCGGACCGAGACTGTCTCCCTTGCCGACTCGTGCGAGCGGCAGTGGGTCACTACCTCCTGCAGTGGCGCGGTTGCGGGGAGGGAGCTGATGCGCTGTACGAGTTCCTCGTCCCGGACGCCCATGAGTATGACCGTTTTCATCTGGGCGCAAGCGACGGCGCCTACGCCGCATAGGTCTACCTCCCGGGCCTTGTCCTTGTCGCGGCCGCAGAAATTATCGAAGGAATCGCCGTGCTCTTGCCTGCATTGGAACAGGTCACTCGTTCGAGCACTTCGTCGGCGGAGAGTGGGGTATCGTGAGGGATGTCCAGCGAATTCCGCAATATCGCCTGTACGCCGAGAGACAAGCACGATCTGAATTGTATTAGCTTTATGTCGTGCGGCATCCTAATGACGCCGGCCATGGCGGCGTAGTCGGCCCAGCCGCGGCGCCACGACAGGAACGACTGGAATTGGCGTCGGCCTGCAACGGTGGCGTCAGGTTGTCCGGCGGTAGGGGGGCGGGCGGCGCTCTGGCAACAGGCGGGGCCGCGACGGGCAAAGTCGGTGGAAGGCTCGATGGAGGGGCGGCATGCGGGCGACGAGGGTTAGGAGTTGTTGAAGGGTCTCCGCCATTGCGTCCATTTTCGCATGGTCTTCCCCCGTTCATCTCAGACCTACGCTATGCTCGCCGCTAGGCGTTGCACGGCGTCGTTGCCGCCATCCCGCGGAAGCGTCACATTTAATATGAGCGCGGGCGGGGCGTGTAATTCGACGTCGCTGTCTTGCGACGAGGGTGAATCGCTCCTTTGTGCACTGGACCGGGCTTGGGGGTGCGGTCTACGTGAGTCAGCTGGGGTGTTGCTTGACGTAAGCGCCTTCACTATGTGGGTCGCGGCCGCGTCGGGGGCGCTCTACCAAAGCGCTGTATCCAAGGGGTTGGAATGAAGGGCCTCTTTGTTCGATCCTCTTGGGTCCCGCCGAAGCGCGTCGCACGATAGGGCTCCACTGCTGAACTGCACTGCACGATACTGCATGGTTCGACGTGCACACTATTACAAGATTTCTGCAACACCTCGTTCACGTAAGCACCACCGGATCGTGTATTGTCACTTGCGCGCCACCGATTACCAAACCGCACTTGTGTTCCACCGCTGCACGATGCAAGGATGCTTGCAATTGCAAGATTCTACTCACTGCGCCATGATCGCAAGCATTGTTGCAGGGGCAGCAGTGAAACAGGTTGTACGGTTCGTGGGCTTATTAATCGGTAGATTATGTGTACAGATGGGTCATGTCAAGTACCCGAGAGGTCTACAGAGCAACTGCCCGTGGGCGAAGATGCTTGGTGCTGTAAGAACACATACATAAAGGATCTTTGTTGGATTTATGAAGGGGGCCTTGTGATGGAGAGCGTCTGGGGGTCGGGCACGCAGCACTCCACCCTTGCTCTAGTTCATATTAGTCGTATGCCCAATATACTATACCACACTTAACAAAAAAATGAGCCAAAATTTAATACAGTATGTGATAATAGTGATTAGAACAAAATGGATAATCCAGAATTAGTGATGAACCTTTCAGACAGACAACTTTCAAACACGGGAATCCAAGCGCTCTCGTTAGGTATGAAATTTAGTGAATACTTAAACAAAAACTATATATGGTCAATGGAAGATGTAGACAAAGGATTCATTCCACATGTTATCAAACGCTAGAAAATATTAACAAGTACGTAATTCCTAGGAGATTTCTTAAAGCTTTGATTCAAATAAGTAAAGACAAAAACATTATAGTTACTAGTACAGATAAAGGCGGTGGCATAGTAGTGATGAACCAGCAAAATTACAATAATAGAATGTTAAATTTCCTCAGTGAATGTGAACATTATGAAGAAAAATATATTGGATACACTGTAAGTGAAAGTGATAAGTTTACAACAAAAGCAAGGAGAATTAAAAAAAAATCAGACAAAGGGAAGAAATTATTATATCTATTAGAAGAAGCACCCATACCACCCAGAATGCATGGCTTACCAAAAATCCACAAAACAGGAATTCCCATGCGTCCTATTACATCAGGTGTCAATAGGGCTCCACATAGGTTAGCCAAATGCTTAGCTAAACCCCTGTCCAAAACACTAGGTTCTATTAGTAATGCTCACCTACAAAATTCAGCGACAAAATATTAGCCAGGTATGATGTCACTTCGCTATTTACCCGAATTTCGGTAAATGGTGCTCTAAAAGCTGTAGAGCGAGTTGTAAACAATTTAAATGATGAAGATTTACCCTTCCCCAAAACAGATTACCTTGAACTAATTTCTCTTTGCGTAAGTTTCGGTGCTTTTACTTTTAATGATGTTGAATATAGACAACATTCTGGCTTAGCCATGAGTAAGGATTACAAAGGATTACAAAGGCGGAGCATGCCGACAGGAGACCTTTTAGTCCATATCTAGGCCGGATGCGAAAAAAATCATAATAATAATAAAATAATAATTAAAAACTATATTAATGTAAATAACAAATAAAATACATAAATAAATGCATAGCTATAGTTAAATAATAAACAAACAGGTAAATAGTAAATAATAATAAATTGACATATAAC
>NC_134781.1:41656145-41663645 GCF_046742065.1 Oratosquilla oratoria | reverse complement strand
AGTGAGTGGCGGGATGAGGAAGCAAAGAAGTTTGTAGAAGAGAAGAAGCAAGCTCTCGCTGATTGATTACAAAATAGGATGAGAGAATCATATGAGAGGTACAAAGAAAAGAGAAGCTAAGTAAAGCATAAGATAAAGGAGGCAAAGAGGAGAGCAGATGTGAAATGGGGATAGAATTTTTTGAAAGCAATAAAAAGATGTTCTGGAAAGAAATGAGGAGAAGAAGACGAAGCGAATCAAGTAGAGAAGAAAAGGTAAAAGGTGCAGATGGAGAGATAATAATGGAAGAGAAGGCAGTAAGGGGAAGATGGGCAGATTGTTTTAAGGTGTTGCTAAATGTGAAGGAGGATAGGGAGGGAAAGGTAGTTGCAGTGGGAAGCGCTAAGAAAATGACAGTGGTGGGTGAGGAAAATGGAGGAGAAATAAGGAAAGATGAAGTGAAGGCAGTTGTTAAGATGATGAGAGCAGGTAAGGTACCTGTGTTAGATGGGTATCATGCAGAAGGTCTAAAAAAAAAGGAGGTATATTGATGGTGGACTGGCTTGTGAAGTTAGTTAATGTTTGTTTAAGAGAGGGTAGAGTGCCTGTATAGTTCCACTTTACAAGGGAAAAGGGGACAAGTGTGAGTGTAGTTGTTGTTGTTGTCGTTCCCTAGACTGTCTGTCCGAGCAGTCCCGTCTTCCCAAGGAATGCCACTGCCGAAACTGGGTTTTCCCACAAATCCTCTATAGAGTGTATGTTGTGTTGTTTGCGTGCATGATTGTGTATAATGCAGTCTTCCATTATGTGTTGTATGGTATGGGGTGAAGTGTTACATCCTGGGCAGCTGTTCACAATGCGGTCATCCAGCCTCTTCTGGTAGCTTAGAAGTGCTGCATGGTGGCCGCACTGCAGTCTGGCCAGGTGGACTCTGTCCTTTCGTGGGAGAGAGAATTCAGAAGGGTGGATATCTGGCACGCAGCAGTGTGTTGTCTTTCAGTGTGTTAATGGAGCGGTGAGTGATATGATTATGAATATGTTTCCGGAGGCTGGTATTTGGTGGTTGTGGAGGAAGGGAAGAGAGTATCTGTGCGTGATAAAGGTCTTTGGGTGTTGTTTTAATGTTTCTTGGTGTGTGTGGGTGTTCTGCTATGTAGAGTAGCGGGTGTGATGTGTTTGTGGTGGCTGTGGCAAGTGTTTGTGTGCCTCTCATGTCTAGGGGGTCCTTGACTTTGAGGACTTTTGTTTCATGGTGTAAATGGTCTATAAGTGTTGTATTTGTGCAGCCTGTAATTGTTTTTAGGGCTTTGTTTTGTATGATTTGAAGGGTGTTGTGGTGTGTCTCACTGAGATTAGGAGCCCATGCTCCATGTGTGAGTGTAGTAGTTTCAGAGGGATCAATTTGTTAAGTGTAGTTGGGAAAACTTATGGGAGGGTCTTGATTGGGAGGATTAGGAAAGGAACAGAGTGAGTAATTGGTGAGGAACAGTGTGAGTTTAGGACAGGTAGGGATTGCATGGATCAAATTTATTGTGGCAAGGCAGATATATGAGAAAGCTTTAGGAAAAGGTAAGGATGTTTTTTGGGCTTTTTATGGATCTGGAAAAGGCTTATGACAGGGTAGACAGGAAGGCACTATGGGAGGTATTGCTAATATATGGGATAGGAGGAAAACTTTTAAGAGTAATCAAGAGTTTTTACGAGAGTAGTACAGCTTGTGTTAGAATCAGAAATGGAGAGAGTGGTTTGAGGTAAAGGTAGGACTTCGCCAGAGATGTGTTATGTCGTCTTGGCTGTTCAATTCATACATGGATGAGGTGATGCGAGAGGTGACTGCAAGAATAATGGGTCGAGGACTGTAGATGGTTAAAGAAAAAGGAGAAAAGTAGGAGATAAGCCAGTTGTTGTTTGCTGACAACACTGCGCTTGTAGCAGGATCAGAAAGGGGACTGAGGACGTTAGTGACATAGTTTGGGAAGGTGTGTAAAAGAAGGAAGTTGAAGATAAATGTGAATAAACGCAAGGAGATGAGATGTCCATGAGGAGAAAGTGACTGCAGACTGGAAGTGAGCAATATGGGAAATAGACTGGAGGAAGTAGATAGTTTTAGATACTTGGATGCGAATGTGTCGGGAAAGGGAGGAGTGGAGGTGGAGGTAGAATGTAGATTGAGAGAAGCAAGTAAATG
This sequence comes from Oratosquilla oratoria, assembly GCF_046742065.1. NCBI lineage: Eukaryota > Metazoa > Arthropoda > Malacostraca > Stomatopoda > Squillidae > Oratosquilla > Oratosquilla oratoria. Next base: position 41,661,478 of record NC_134781.1, on the reverse strand, counting down.
CCTTATAAGATTAAAAAGTGTAATGAGAAACAGACATTTGTGAATGGATGCTAACAGGAGATTGTATGGAGGAGTGATTGTGCCGACAACACTGTACGGGGCAGAAATATGGAACATAAGAGAGGAAGAGAGAGGGAGTTTAAATGTGCTTCAGATGAGGTGCCTGAGAAGTATGATAGGGGTTACTAGGTTGGGTAGAGAAACGAGAAGGTGAGGAGATGGACGGGGGTATTAAGGGAATTGGGAGATAGGGTTGATGAAATAGTATTGGGATGGTTTGGACACATGGAAAGAATGAGTGAAGAAGGATTAGTAAAAGAGGTGTGGAAGGCAGATGTGGAAGGAGTGAACATGAGGGGGATAAGATGGATGGATGGGGTAAAAGCGGCACTGGGAAAGAGGGGAATGTCTGTTGAGGAAAGACAGGAAGGGAGTGGGTGGAGGATGGGGGGGGGTGAGGGAATATGTGTGAAAAATAAATTGACACAATCCGAAGGGATCTCTCCCCATCTTCTCCTTTTCTGCACGAGGGGACGGATATAGGGGGGGTCGCCAATTTAATGAAGCGGCCTTGCTGTGGATGTACTGTATCTTGCGACACTGCTTCTGACCCAGGGCAGTGGGCGAGATGCAGGTCAGATGACCCGGCCTCCAGAAGGAGCCATGAAAAGAAGGGAGGGGTTGGATGGGAGTGGAGTATATGGGGATGGAATGGGTGGAAGTTGATTCTATGCCTTTGTTTATTGGCTACCTCCTTTAAGGGGGGGGGGAAGCCACTGGTATAGTAATACATCTATTTGTTAATTTTATTTATTCATTTATTTATTAAAGACTATCTATTTATATATTTCTTGATCTATTTAGTTATCTGCGTATTCATTTCTTTATACATATATCTCGTCATTTATGTATTCATTTTTTCATGTATATATCCATTCTTATTTCTATTTGTTTGGTGGACTGGGATTACGAGTCAATAAATTTTTAATTAATTAATTTATTTATTTATTACTGTTTTACTGTTTTATTGATTGTTTTATTTATTTATTTATCTATTTATATATTTATTTATTTATTTATTCATTTATTTATTTATTTATTTATCTATTTATTTATGTTTTAGGTCCAAATAACCAAATTTATTTTTTGTCAAAAATGGCGAGAGAGGAGAGGAAGACCAAGAGACTAAAAGAGAAGGGAACAGATACCTTCTCCTGTCACCAGGAAAAGTTCTTGTTTGTGTAAAACCTAAGCACAAACAAAAGCAACCTCATACCCGGCCGTGCACAGACGTAACGACATTTAATACATGGTTATTCAACTACAGGAACTGGAAGAGATGCACAAGTACATAATGATACGTTGAATGGTGCATGGGCACATACGCACGCGGCACGTGTACACACACAAACACACACACACACACGCACACACACACACACACACACACACACACACACACACACACACACACACACACACACACACACACACACACACAGACACACACACACACACACACACACACACACACACACACACACACACACACACACGCACGCACACACACACACACACACACACACACACACACACACACACACACACACACACACACACACACACACACACACACACACACACACACACACACACACACACACACACACACACACACACACACACACACACACACACATGTTCATATACTTTACCACTAATACACACCAGAATATAATGTACATGTTCACACTTGCATCCAGACGCACACGCGCACACGCATGTACGGACCCACGCGCGGGTTTGGTGGTGACGGCAGTGCTATTTATAGCTCTCTGCTCTTTCTTTTTTCTTCTTCTTTTTCTTTTGCCCTTTTGAACGAATAAAGAAAAAAAATTCTACAATTCACTCAGAAATTATTAACGCTCTTTATATGTCTAATTTTTCTTTTATTTCATTCTTAAATGTATTTTGATCATACAGGTTCGTTCTTCATTTATTTATTTTTGTTTTGTTCTATTATGCTCTATCTCGAATGAATGGAGTTCAATATATATATTTGTTCTGTGGCTTCTTTATATTATCGAATGCATGACACTTCGTCATGCACATTCGTTTTATGTTTTTCTTTCGTTTTTTAATGCATGGCTCACATCATGCAAGATGATTTCGGTCTATTACGTAAGGCTTTGTAACAGCAGGAAAGGTCATGTGTGCCTCTGTTGCAGGCACGAACAAACTTCAACTATCTCGCACAGGAACCAGCGCCTCCATCCTTTGGGGTTGAAGTTGAATGAGGTTAATATATATATATATATATATATATATATATATATATATATATATATATATATATATATTCATATATATGTATATATATATACATATATGTATATATTTATATATACATACATATATATATATATACATATATGTATATATACATATATGTACGGTATATATATATATATATATATATATATATATATATATATATATATGTGTGTGTGTGTGTGTATATATTTATTTATACATACATCTATATATATATATATATATTTATACATAAGTATATATATGTATATGTTTATGTATATGTATATGTATATGTATATATGTATATGTATATTGAAATATGTATGACAGAATGAGCGGAAAGGGTGGTGAGGTAAACGCTAAAAACCGTAGGAGTTTTATTACTAACGTTTCGTCCTAAGGACTTCCTCGGAGTATACACTAAGAAAATGTTTACAGCTTATATACTTCACTTTCCTTACCCCGTTCCTTCCCTATCTCCGTCCTTCCTTCGCTACGCTTCACCTCAAAGTCGCTAGTCAACTTTGATAATTTGATAAATCCTTCTCTATGGTTATTGCAAGGTTTTGAAGCGATGTACGCTGCTTCGATTATTTTTTTCTTCTTGCTTTCTTAGCCCTTTGTGAAGTACCTCTGTATTTTCCCAGTCAGGAAGGTGGACAAAATTGTCTATATGAACCACTAGAGAATTTGATGTCCGGTGGGCTTTTATGTCATTCTTGTGTTCATATAGTCGTTTTTTTATTCCTCTGCCAGTTTCCCCAAAATAACTGACGGGACAGCTTTTACAAGGAATTCTATAAATCAGGCTGTCCTCAGCACCCATATGGTACTCATTTTTGTTTTTGTTTTTAATGGTGACAATTACTTAATTCAGCATGTAAAAGAGCCCACAAGATATGGAAACTTGCTCGATCTTTAGATCACTAGACGCGAAAGCATGGTAAGTGATGTAGAAGTCGGTGAATCTGTTGCAAATAGCGATCACAACTTAGTCAGATTCAAACTCCTAAACAATTTTAGAATAGATACTTGTGCTTCTAAAATACCCGATTTCAGTAAAGCTCAGTTCATAGGACTACGTCAGGAGCTTCAGCTTACAGATTGGGAGGTAAAATTAAACGAAAGGCCTGTAGATCAGATGTGGGAAATATTTCAAAATACGCTCACTAAGATGATTCAAACTTACATTCCTTTTAAGGACAGACGTCCCCCAAATCAGGCTCACCCAAAGTGGCTCGACAAAGAAACTGAAAAAAGTATTGCTAAAAAGAGATATAAGTGCTCGGGTGCATCTAATGACTATGAAACTTATGTATCAATACAGAGAGATTTAAAACAGACAATAAGAAAAAGAAAACGACAATACGAAATGAACATCGCTGATAAATCCAAAGAGAATCCCAAAGAATTCTATAGTTACATTAGAGATAAAAAGGTTGTTAGGAATCCCATTGGTCCACTATTATCTGCTGACGGTCAACTTGAATATTCAAATGAAAGAATATGTAATATCTTAAACAATTATTTTAGCTCGGTATTCGTAAACGAAACACCTCAAAGTGAATTCCAAACTGAAACCCGTGAAAAGTCTGGGGTAAACTTACTCACTACGGTAAATATAACAAAAGAAAAAATTAAAAGGTGTATAGACAAACTCAAAGTTAATAAAACACCAGGGCCTGACGGTTGGCATCCAAGAATCTTAAAGGAAATGAAAAATGAGATTGTTATTCCATTAGAAATTATTTTCAAGAAATCCATCATATCCGGAGATGTCCCAAGAGAATGGAAGCTAGCTAACGTTACTCCCATATTCAAAAAAGGTGACAAAAAGAAACAAAATAACTATAGGCCTATAAGTTTGACTTCAATCGTAGGAAAAATAATGGAAACTATCATCAGAGATGCTATCGAACATCATTTAGAAAGTAACCGTTTGATAAATGATAGCCAGCATGGTTTCAGACGGAAACGTTCTTGCGTGACTAACTTACTCGAATTCTACAACACAGTTATCTCGAATTATGACAAAAGAAACAATATAGATTTAATATATCTAGACTTTGCAAAAGCTTTTGATACCGTCACACACGAAAGACTACTTACTAAACTAGCTTTGCATGGAATAAGTGGTAGCCTATTAGGTTGGACTAGTAATTGGTTGAATGGTCGAAAACAGAGAGTTGTTTTAAATGGAAAAAACTTCTGGATGGAAAAATGTTGCAAGTGGAGTTCCTCAGGGTTCCGTTCTTGGGCCACTTCTATTCATAGTATATATAAATGATATAGACCATGTACTAAAATCTACTGTTTCCAAATTTGCTGATGATACAAAACTGTGCGGAGACAAAATCCCCCGGCTGTCCCCTTTGTTCTCACATATTTGGCTTTCTCTGGTTCTTTTTGTTATTCTTAAAGCTTTTTCTTTTAGTCTATGTACGAGTCCTTGGGGATAACACAGTTTTCTAAATATGTTAAAAATGTATTTAATTTCTCCTTGGAGAAATTCCTCACTGCACACCCGGTATGCTCTCAAAAAGAAATCTATTACTACCCCGCTTTTTATTCTTGGGTGGTGAACAGAGTTGTAGTGGATAATGTCGTTTTTATTTGTGTTTTTCTGTATAATGAGAAAGCAGTCTTGTTCCCTTTTCTCCATATTACCGTGTCTAGGAAGGCTAATTTGTCATTCTCCTCTTGTTCCACAGTATGTTATTTTCTATCCCATTAAGCATGTTTAATTTATCCCTGAGATCCGTCTCCCTAGGGGTGATAGCAAGTACATCATCCACGTACCGGAACCATGTTGTATCTTGGCCCATTATTGTGGTAAAATGGTCCCTTTCTAGAACCTCCATGTATAAAGAGGCTAGAGCACAACTGAGCGGACTCCCCATCGCGAGGCCACGGCACTGAACATATTCTTCATTATTGAATATGAAGGAACCAAATTTAACACATAAGAATATTAACTTCAAATAATCCCCCTTGCCAAGAGGAAGGTCATCGTCATT
>NC_134781.1:41638645-41651145 GCF_046742065.1 Oratosquilla oratoria | reverse complement strand
CTGTGGTGCACCTCTCAATAGAGGCTGCATCCTCTAGGTCAAATGCAGTCCCCAAGCAGGTATGTTCCTTCGACACAGGGTGGATATTGATGGACTGGAGGTTTACGGCAGCATATCTCGTGAACCACTGCTTGCATGCGGAGAACACATCCCCAGCGGTCATGAAAGAGTATGCACCAGTTGACTGACGGTAGACTGAGAACTCTCCCTCGAGCCGGTCACTCTGGATTTCACGCAGCAGGACATAATGGAAGTCAGCGTTTCTGAACAAGTAGCGGCAAACGGCAACCAGTCCTTGCATAGTCTGCACTATTGCATTCTTGGTGTCATGGGTGAAACACTTGATTCGATTTGCTCCATGTCCTGAAGAAGCCTCTTGGAAAATCAACAAGAAAGTCTGCAGGCTGGTTGACTGGGGATCCTGAACAGCTCGATATGGATCGTTCATGCGCTGATCTTGCTCCTTCCCAGATACATTCACTAAATTCCACCAGTTGGGGATAATTTGGATGAACTTAGCAATGTCATGACATCCTCTGAGCTTCAATGAAGCCACAACCTTTTCATTGAAGACCTTCAAGACATGCTGCACATTTTGTAGTTGAAGTCGTAAGGGGTTGACAGCAAATTTAGTGAGGGGAGTAGTCTTCAGAATACTACCTTTCTCTGACTCGTACAGTTCCTTGACGTCAGCAAATGATGCTGTTGTTTTATTGTCAAGACTGATCTTCTGGCACTTCTCACTAATCCAGTTGTTGCGGATGCACTTCAGAAGATGCACTGTGTCAAAAAGGAGAAACCAGACACGATCTTTGTCAAGGGGATGCTTGGCTGTGGCACGGCAATTACCCGGAAAATCAAACAGCTTACATTACTGCTGGTTTATCTTGTGGTTGTCTGTGGTAGACCCGATGACACGCCCACCTGTTCTCTCAACAGCAGCTGCCGCCTCCTTCACACGCTCAAGCTGGTATGCTGCTGTGAGCTTGTGGAAGGGTGACACAGAAATCATAATACTAGGTCCTCTGTCCAGCGACTTCATCATAATACATAGCATAGAAGTGTCCTTGCAGTCTGGCTTGTTCACTGCCATGCCACTCAGAACCCCACCAGAAAATGCAACAGTTAGCCGAATCTGTACTTCATCTATCTGCAGTGTCTTCACTTTGGCAAATGTTTCCCTCATCACCTGATCCTTGTCAATAGATGAAGTGATGTACTGCAGCTTGCATTTGCTTGGCAGCACCAAAAAGTCTCTGAGCTTTTCATAACTACACTTGGGGTATGTTTCAAGAGCAGAATAATAATCATTCATGAAAAACTGTTTCTGTGATAAAAGTTCCAACTGACGTAAAAAATATCAGCTTCTCATTCTCGGTGTTCACACAGGCTGACGTGTGGGTTTGAAGAAGAGTGACAACAATCTCAATCATTTTGTCAAACGGGATGTCATAGTTAATTGCTAAGCGCACAGCTTCGGCGAACTGACATTATAACCTCAAACCATTGTTGGGATCAGGAAAAAAAAAAAATATATATATATATATATATATATATGTATATATATATATATATATATATATATATATATATATATATATATATATATATATATATATATATTTTCCCAGAGCCATTTTTTATTTTATTTTTTAATTTCACCGGAGCCATTTTTTTTAATTACCAGAGCTATTTTTTATACTTCCAGAGCCATGTTTTTGCAGGTTCGATTTCTTAACATGTTGGCTCCCCAGGTGAAACTGATCGGCAGACAAAGCGCCTCTGTTTCCACTGGCAATGGTTGGGGGTGGAAATGCACAACAAGCCTTGCAATACACCGTTAGAGTACTATCATTGCCCCGATCCACTTCAAGCCAATCTAGGTTCCACGAGCGTATAGTAGATTCATGCTTTACTGATTTTCGTTTTCCCGTAGAGTTTGAATTAGGCTTTGCTGGTCCAGAAGCGGTTACTGCCGTCGAAACACTCTCCCTCGATTCTGAAAAGACTGAATCTGAGGGCAAACCCTCTTCACTCATCTTCACTCGCTTCACTAGAAATCGCTCCATGATGTACGATCATCGAAATTTTGGCATGGACATGACGTACGAACAACATAGACCTAGCTACCGTAAACCTAAACTAGCTAACGAATCATTTCTTATTTTTGTATTTTTCATTCTCCCTCCAAAGATCCATATTTATGAACTAAATATATTATTATCAAATGTTTATATTCATACTTAAATTTATTTACTTTCAATTACTAACCAAACATTTGATTCTATTTTGTTTTCGCATAAATACGCGAACGAGGTTATAAATGGGATTTCCCAGTTTCCCTCCTAGGCCTCGAGCGAGTTTGCATATGTACAGTGTACGTATGCATGCGGTGATGTGGTATTGGGTATGGTGCATTGTACATGTAGTCAGCGCGTTGATTGGGCAGCTAGCTGCATGCAACCAATAAACTTCCCTGCATACAGGTACCATGCAATTCACAACTAGCGACATTATGTAGCACGATAGTCGTGTAGAGTCTAGTCAACATGTGCTAGTATACGCGCGCATGTAGCTGATCCTTTCATCAATGGTGATGGGATTCAGGGATTGCCAAATGATGGATAATGCATGAAAAACGTTGAATCTTGCCGCGGGAGCGATTTTTTGTGGGGGATCGCTCCCGCTATTGTTTTTGCGAGAGCGACATTGGAACTTTCCCGAGCGAAATCGCTCGTCGCTCCCGTGTATTTTTTTTTTTGGTGGTTGGGATGAAGTGTCTTACCCAGTGGTTCACTAATGCCCTTCTTGAATGCACGGCAGATCAGTGGGCTGTACAACGTAGGGATGTTTTCGACAATCACAGACAGGCTGAACTCACTGAAATTTTCTGTCATGAACAGACACATTAACCTTTCTTCCGATCTTGAAATAATTAAGTTCTTGTACTGCTTCTGTAGGTCACGTTCAGGTCTAAAAGCATCAAATAAAGTAATCGTATCTTTCTGAAGAAAATGCCTCAGTTGCTTTTCTTCGGCCTTTGCCGGGCGAAGTACAGGTTTTGAAGATGGCAGATATGAAGCAGGTACATTGAAGACACTGGGAGAGATCGCAGGTCGCGTAGAACCACCAGACAATTTGATAGAAGGCGTGTTGGGACTCCAGTGTTTCTCACAAATGAAAAATCTGTCAGAATCAACAACAAATTTCTTACGTGGTGGTAGCACATCAAACCACTTCTGTCTTTCATAACAGTCTTTTGGTAGTCGAAACACTCGGCACCTGTTATCCTTGTTATAATTACCGTTGGAGTTCACAACACCACACTTATTCGGCAATTTGAATACGCAAAATCAGCAAGAAAGAACCTATGAAGAACCAAACAAACAAACAAACAAAATAAGCAAGAATCTATATAAACAAACACTATCCACTTCTAAATGCAGCCACGCGCGAAAGACGGGCGACACAACCTTACACCTCCAGTGCTCGTAGCACACTGGACTAGCCTCCGCTAGCGGAGCCAGGAATGTGGGTGTGCACGTCCTGTATAATAGTAGTCTTTGATTGTATCACCAACAACGAGGTCCTCTCTCGCGCGGCCCTCCCCAGTGTTGAGGTCACTATCCTCCAGCACCGCCTTCGCTGGGTGGGACACGTCGCTCGAATGGAACCCTCTCGCCTTCCTAAGATCATTCTCTTCGGAGAACTGGCCCATGGCAAAAGACCACGTGGAGCCCCTAAGCGCCGTTACAAGGACCAACTCAAGCTCTCTTTGACACAAGCTGGCATCCCCCCAACTAACTGGGAAGACATGGCTCAGGACCGGTTGGTGTGGAGACAAGCGGTCAAGAGTGGCGTGGAGGGCTTCGAAACTCAACGTAGAGAACGGGATAAACAACGACGCGAGGAGAGGAAAGCGAAGGCGACGCAGCCCCAGCCTCCACCGACCCTCCCCTGTGTTTCATGCCTGCGGCTTTTCCGGCACCGACTGGGGTTGCTCAGCCATATTAGACATCGACACGGAGGAACATCCTGAATAGAAGGAATAGAAGGAATTAGATCACAAATTACCTTTTCTAGATATTTTAATAATAAGAAATGCGGAGTCACTGTCCTTCACAGTTTATAGGAAGCCCACCCACACAGGGAGCTACCTACATTTCTTTAGCCACCATCCTGACAAAATAAAATATAGTGTAGCTTCAGGCCTATTCTTACGGGCTTTGAGAATTTGTAGCTCCCAATACTTAGATTTGGAACTAAATTCAGTGAAAAATCAACTAACAAAATTAGGATACCCACCGTGGTTTTTACAAAAAGCTCTTAGCAAGGCCAAAATTAGTTTTCACAAAACAGATTCCCATTCCGCCATGAATCATCATTGGGATAATAGAAGCATAAAATTGCCTTTTAACAAATCAATCCATGAATTGTCTCACATGTTACCAAAGGAAAAGGTAAATTTTATCTTCCATTATCCTAATAATTTGTTCAGTAAAGTTGTCAATATACATCATAGATCCAAGAGTAATACAACTCCTGGAGTTTATAAATTACCTTGTTTAGATTGCAGTGATGTATATTGGGGACAGACGGGTCGAGATCTCAATACCAGGGTTAAGGAGCACAAGAACTCTGTTAAATACGGACAGGAAAATTCCGCAGTATTTCAGCACGTCGCCAATAAAAACCACCGAATAAATTGGGACGATGCTGAAATAATTTATAAATCCAAATGTAGTTTCAGAAGAAAAATAGTAGAATCCTCCTTAATAAATAATTTCCCAAATTATAACATTTCCCATGGTCAATGGTCACCAGACTGTATTTCTTCTTTTGCCATAAATAAAATGTTACCATCAACATTAGCGGTGGACAAAAATCACCAAGGCCCATGCTACGCCGGTCATGTGACCTGAGCCACCAAGATGCGAGCATGCGTGCCGGGCGTGTTTGACCTGAGCCTCGTCCCCTCATGCTACCTCACTGCTTTACTATAAATACACATTGTTCTGTACTTTGTAACTCATATCTGCCGAAGAGGATCACAGTAAGTGATCGAAATATACAGATCTCAATATCTTCGCTTATTCTTCTCCGAAAGTGGGTCATCAGTATTATATATATATATATATATATATATATATATATATATATATGTATATATATACATATATACATATATGTATATATATATATATATATACATCTACTATAATAAATTAGTAGCTTCTGTCTGTCTGTCTGTTTGTTTGTTTATTTGTTTGTTTGTTCACGAATTCCTCTAAGAGTTTGGGAGATAGACCCCTATAATAATATATATTCTGATACCCTATCACTCCAGGTACTTGGATAACTATATTTCATTTAAAAAAAATATTATTTTGGCAAGGATTAAGGGTTAAAGGAGTATGGTGGGGTAACACGCCACTACTGTAGTTTTCCCTTTAGACAATTGGCATTTTGTGACAAAAATTACTATGATCAAACATGCCATTGCATGTGTTCATAGATATTATCTATATTTGTGAAATTAATGTTGCCACAAACTATGATAGCTTTTATAAGGAGAAAGCATGTAAATGTAGAATGACTGTATAATTCTACCAAATGTTTAAATATTGGTTATTTTTATTTTACTTTCTCAAGTTCAATGATAATGAAAGGTTCGTTCCACACACGAACGAAAAAACGTAGAGACTGAACAACATCACCCCAAGCTTAATCATCCCCTTATGGGTCGATAGCCTTAGAAAAAAAAAAAAAAAAGTTATTTCAATTCTTCTCTTACGGCCGAATGTATTTTATTTCCAAAGGACGTCTCCCTCCTCAAATTGATTTTTTTCTTACTTAACATTTGATTTGTTACATTTTCCATTAAGTTATATTGATACGTGTAACTTTTCTTCACAATATCAAAATTAAAATGATCATCATTTGCCCGCAGCAACGCGCGTGTAATTTGGCTAGAATATATATATATATATATATATATATATATATATATATATATATATATATAATATATATATATATATATACTGTATATATACATCTACTATAATAAAGTAATAGCTTCTGTCTGTCTGTTTGTTCGTTTGTTTGTTCACGAACTCCTCCAAGGGTTTGGGAGATAGACCCCCATAACCATATATATTCTGATACCCTCCTACTCCAGGTACTTGGATAACTATATTTTATTTAAAAAAATATTTTGGCTAGGGTTAAGGGTTAAAAGGGTATTGTGGGGTAACACGCCAATACTGTAGCCCTTAAGACAATTGATATTTTGTGACAAAAATTACTATGATTAAACAAACCATTGTATGTGTTCATAAATATTATTTATATTTTTTAAATTAATGTTGCCACAAACTATGATAGCCTTTGTAAGGAGAAAGCATGTAAAAGCAAAATGATTGTATAATTTTACCAAATATTTAAATATTAGTTAGATAGGAGTATGACAGAAAGAGTTAAGGATGTACATGTGCTAAGGGGAGAGAGTGGGGGAATATCAGATAATTTTTTGGTGGAAGGTAAGTTGAGAGTGGAGGATAGATGGAAAAAGAGGAAAAGGACAAAAGGTAGGGAGGTGCTTAGTGTGAACTCTTTAAATGAAAAGGAAAAGGAGAAGGAGTACAAGAAGAAGCTGAAGAAGGAGTGGGAGGGAGTGAAGGATAGAGTAGAGCTAGGAGTGGAGGAGGAATGGGGATGGTTCAAGGAGGGAGTCACAAAGTGTGCAAAGATGGTGTGTGGAACAAGAAGGATGGGAAGAAATAGAAGGAAAGGTAGGGAATGGTGGGATGAGGAAGCAAAGAAGGTTGTAGAAGAGAAGAAGCAAGATTTCACAGATTGGATACAAAATAGGACGAGGGAGTCATATGAGAGGTACAAAGAAAAAAAAAGAGAAGTAAAGCATAAGGTAAAGGAGGCAAAGAGGAGAGCAGATGTGAAATGGGGTAAAAGTATGACAGAAAATTTTGAAAGTAATAAAAAGATGTTTTGGAAAGAAATTAAGAGAGGAAGAGGAGGCGAATCAAATAGAGAAGAAAAGGTAAAAGGTGCAGATGGAGAGATGATAATGGAAGAGAAGGCAGTAAGGGGAACATGGGCAGAGTATTTTAGGGAGTTGCTAAATGTGAAGGAAGATAGGGAAGGAAAGATAGTTGCAGTGGGAAGTGCTAAGAAAATGAGAGTGATGAGTGAGGAAAATTGAGGAGAAATAAGGAAGGATGAAGTGAAGGCAGTTGTTAAGATGATGAAAGCAGGTAAGGCACCTGGTCTGGATGGATGCCATGCAGAATGTCAAAAAAAAAAAAAAAAGGAGGTACAGTGATGGTGGACTGGCTGGTGAGGTTATTTAATGTTTGCTGGAGAGAGGGTAGAGTGCCGGAGGACTGGAGGAGTGCCTGTGTGGTTCCACTTTACAAGGGAAAGGGGGACAGTTGTTGAGTGTAGTTGGGAAGGCTTATGGGAGGGTCTTGATTGAGAGGATTTGGAAAGGAACAGAGGGAGTGATTGGTGAGGAATAGGGTGGATTTAGGTCAGGTTGAGGTTGTGTGGATCAGATTTTTGTGGTGGGACAGATATGTGAGAAGGCTGTAGGAAGGGGTAAGGATGTTTTTTGGGCTTTTATGGATCTGGAAAAGGCACTGTAGACAGGAGGGCACTGTGGGAGGTTTTGCGGATATGCGGGATAGGAGGAAAGCTTCTCGGATCTGTCAGGAGTTTTTATGAGGGTAATTGAGCATGTGTCAGGATTAGAAATGGAGAGAGTGAGCGGTTCGAGGTAAAGGTGGGACTTCGTCAGGGATGTGTTATGTCACCCTGGCTGTTCAACCTATACATGGATGGGGTGGTGCGAGAGGTGGGTGCGGGGGTAGTGGGTCAGGGGTTGGAGATGTTTAAGGAAAATGGAGAGGGGTGGGAGGTGAGCCAGCTGTTGTTTGCGGACGACGCTGCGCTTGTAGAAGGATCGGAGGAGGGATTGAGGAAGTTGGTGACAGAGTTTGGGAGAGTGTGTGAAAGAAGAGAGTTGGAGATGAATGTGGGTGAAAGTAAGGTGATGAGATGTACAATGGATGAAAGTGGTAGCGGACTGGAATTGAGCATTAAGGGAGAGCGACTGGAGGAAGTGGATAGTTTTAGATACTTAGGTGCAAATGTAGCAGGAAAGGGTGGAGTGGAGGTGGAGGTAGAATGCAAATTGAGAGAAGCGAGTAAATGCCTTGGTGGATTAAAAAGTGTAATGAGGAATAGACATTTGGGAATGGATGCTAAGAGGAGACTTTATGAAGGAGTGATTGTGCCAAAAGCACTGTATGGGACAGAAACATGGAACATAAGAGAGAAGGAGTTTGAATGTGTTTGAGATGAGGTGTCTGAGAAGTATGTTGGGGGTTACTAGGCTAGATAGTGTGAGAAATGAGGAAGTGAGAAGGAGAACGGAGGTGGAAAGGGAGCTGGGAGATAGGGTTGATGAAAGAGTATTAGGATGGTTTGGACACATGGAAAGAATGAGTGAAGAAAGACTAGTAAAAGAGGTATGGAAGGCAGATGTGGATTAAAGAGTGTAATGAGGAATAGACATTTGGGAATGGATGCTAAGAGGAGACTGTATGAAGGAGTGATTGTGCCAAAAGCACTGTATGGGACAGAAACATGGAACATAAGAGAGAAGGAGTTTGAATGTGTTTGAGATGAGGTGTCTGAGAAGTATGTTGGGGGTTACTAGGCTAGATAGTGTGAGAAATGAGGAAGTGAGAAGGAGAACGGAGGTGGAAAGGGAGCTGGGAGATAGGGTTGATGAAAGAGTATTAGGATGGTTTGGACACATGGAAAGAATGAGTGAAGAAAGACTAGTAAAAGAGGTATGGAAGGCAGATGTGGAGGGAGTGAACATGAGGGGGCGTCCTAGGATGAGATGGATGGATGGGGTGAAGGGGGCTTTGGGGAAGAGGGGAATGTCTGTTGAGGAAGGACGGGGGAGGACAGAAGACAGGGGTGAATGGAAAATGGTTGTATATGGATGATGTTGTGATGCATGAGGTGGAATGGATGGGGGGATGGAGCTGAGGTAGTATGTATGAGAAAGATTTGACGCAGCCCGAAGGGATTTCTCCCCGTCTTCTCCTTTTCTGCATTGGGGGACGGAGAGGGGGGTCGTCGATTTAATAAAGCGGCCTAGCTGTGGATGTGCTACGTCTTGAGTTACTGCTTCTAACCCAGGGCAGTGGACAAGATGCAGGGATGACCCGTCATCCAGGAGGTGCCAAGATAAGAGGGAGGGTTGAGGGTGGAGGGGAGTGGAGTGTATTAGGGATTGAATGAGTGGGGATGGTTTTTATGCCTTTGTTTTTTGGCTACCTCCCTTGTGAGGGAGGAAAAGCCCTAGGTATATATATATATATATATATATATATATATATATATATATATATATATATATATATATATATATATATATATATATATGCATGCATTATTAAAATCGACAGCATTAATGAGGTTGTTGATCTTCTTGTGGATATCCTCCAGTTTTCTAACCAATACTTTGCCATTTGGAGGGTGGGCATAGACCAAGTTGCCAAAATGATTCATTTATTCAACGTTTCGTCTAACAAAGAGACATCTTCAGGAAATTCTGTAACAGAGATAATATAGACGTACAGAAAAAAAAATAAAACAACATGTAAATCTAAACAATTATACAAATATGGAAATAATGATCAATAAATGAGCAAAATCACACATTCTA
The DNA here is from genome assembly GCF_046742065.1 of Oratosquilla oratoria. Classification (NCBI taxonomy): domain Eukaryota; kingdom Metazoa; phylum Arthropoda; class Malacostraca; order Stomatopoda; family Squillidae; genus Oratosquilla; species Oratosquilla oratoria. Next base: position 41,641,382 of record NC_134781.1, on the reverse strand, counting down.
TCACGATACATGGGCTGATGGGGCCCGCTACTTACAAAAGTTAAAAGGTCCAATGAAATGACGAAGGAAACCTTCGTTCGGTGACATATATATGCGCACCTAGCCGGCTTGGGTGGTGGTGGAGGGCGGATTAGAGGGCGGGGGTGGTATCTCGTTAATACGTGAAGAAGAGGGTTGGGGGGGTTGGGGGGTTAGGGGGTTGCGGGGTCGGTTGGGGGGAGGATGGAAGGAGTGGGTGGGAGGAGGTGGAGGGGGGGTTGTCGGAGAGAGGTCTTGCTTGGTGGTAGCTTGGCTGTACTGCTGTCGATTTTAATAATGCATGCATACAAGAGAATCTGCTCCCCAGATATTCAAATATATATGTATATATATATATGCATATAAGTATATATATATGTATATATATATATGTTTATATATAAATGCTTATATATATATATGTGTATATATATTTTAATATTAATATATATATATATATTTATATATATATATATATATATACTGTATGTATATATACATATATATATATGAAGAATCTCTCATATATATATATATATATATATATATATATTTGAAGAATCTCTCATATATATATATAATCATATATATATATATATAATCATATGATTATATATATATATATATGAAGAATCTCATATATATATAGATATATATAATCATATAATTATATATATATATTATATATGTATACATATATATATATATATATAATATATATATATATATATATATATATATATATATATATATATTGCTGAACACCATAGTGAAAGGATTTTTTTTTTTAATCCGAGTGCTTTCGCGATATAATCACATCCTTGAAGATGTGATTACATCACGAAAGCGCTCGGATTCAAAAATTTAATTTCCTTTCACTGTAGTGTTTAGCATAATTTGTGCATTCACGTGTGTTTGTGAAACTTGTGCCTATATATATATATATATATTAATACATACATACATATATATATATATATATATTTATATACATATATATATGTGTATACATATATATATATATATATATATATATATATAAACTTTTTATCCCACAGTCGGAAAAAGAAGACACTAATGTCGAACGTTCTGTATATTTCGATCACTAACTGTGACCCTCTTCAGCAGAATGAATACATAGTGGAAAGCATATGCTTATATACAAAAATGTGAGGTGGGAAAAGGAACAAGCTTAGATATCGTGACCGATGCTCCGCATGGTCACGTGGGGTTTTGTGACCTTGGAGTATATGAGGTAGCACTTGGCTGACTGCTGAGGTGGTAATGCAGTCAGGTGACCACTGACCATTTGATATGTTGAAATTAGGGAGATATTTAATCAGGGAAGACTCTATCATTTTCCTTTTGAAGCTACATGTTGATTTATAAATTATTTCAGCATCATCCCAATGCATGCGGTGATCTTTATTGGCAATGTGCTGAAATACCGCTGAACTTTGTTGACCATATTTTACAGAATTTTTATGCTCTTTAATTCTGGTTGCCAAATCTCTTCCAGTTTGTCCCCAATAAACAGTATCACAATCTTAACATGGCAACTTATATACACCTGGGTTAATGTCGCTTAATGGTCTGCGGTGTACATTAACTATTTTCCTAAACAAGGTATTAGGATAATTGAAGATCACATTGATGTTTTCTTTAGGTAATGATTGGGACATTTCATTTATAGAATCATTATAGGGTAATTTTATACATTTATTATCCCATTTATATATATATATATATATATATATATATATATATATATATATATATATACAATCTCCATGACCGTTGCGCAGAGGATTCGAACCACTGCCAGTAGACCCAAGGGAGTCCACAGCACCCGCCTTAGACCACTCAACCACAGACGATCTAAAAGTGTACGAACTCGTAATCTATCTGATTACCGAGATTGGGGAGGTTGCTAACTGCCACCCATATAAACCCCTTTTTACCATACACCTAATCGCACCAGTGGGAATGATAAGGACTAGATCGAATCCCCCTCACGCTTCTCGTCATCGTAACTATGTGAATAATTCGCTAGTGGACAGCGACATCAATCATACAATCTCCATGACCGTCGCGCAGAGGATTCGAACCACTGCCAGTAGACCCAAGAGAGTCCACAGATAGATTACGAGTTCGTACACTTTTAGATCGTCTGTGGTTGAGTGGTCTAAGGCGGGTGCTATGGACTCTCTTGGGTCTACTGGCAGTGGTGCGAATCCTCTGCGCGACGGTCATGGAGATTGTATGATTGATCTCGCTGTCCACTAGCGAATTATTCACATATACATATATATACATATATATATATATATATATATATATATATATATATATATATATATGCTAATAAGAACACGGGTACGTGTGTTCACTTATGCAAAGTAGACCACTTGGATAAAAGAAATTAACGAAACAGAGCGCTTTCGTATATTACATCTTCACTGAAGATATGATATACGAAAGCGCTCTGCTTCGGTATTTTCTTTTTTCCAAGTGGTCTACCTTGCATATATATATATATATATATATATATATATATATATATATATATATATATATACATATATATGTATATATATGATGCAATAAACCCATGTATGATAATATAGTGTGCATGTGCGTAAGGTGGTATACGTGTATGACAACCTTAAGTAGTAAGCTAGTGGATTTGATCAAGTGATTCATCGATTCATAAAAGACA
>NC_134781.1:41601145-41623645 GCF_046742065.1 Oratosquilla oratoria | reverse complement strand
TCTTACGGGAAGTGAGTAGAGTTCACTTCCCGCGTGTAGAGCGCGTTCCTGATTAGCCCCAAGTAAGGCCTGAGTTGCCTGCTTTTCCCCAGGTTGGGTTTGAGATTCTGTAAAGTTGATTCAGTGGCGGTGTGAGGGGGGGGGGGCAGGCGGGCGGGTGTTGTATTATCTCTCTCCTTTCAATCACAACTCTGAAAGCAGAGAATCACGTGATTGGGAATTGTGTGTAAATGTCAGAAGTGTAAACTCGCTCGCCAGCGTCAGCGAAGAGGCCAGCGTTAGGTTGCGGGCCGGTTGGACAGAGAGGCGTCCCCATTCCTCTCCGTCGACCAGCCTGCGATCAGATGAGGGTTCTGAGTGAGAGTTGGGTTGGGCCTCTGCTAAGCCAGCGAGCAAGTGTGCGTGTGCCTCTTTTCTTCCAAGCACTACTCTGAAAACAGAGAATTACGTGATTTGGGAAATGTGTGTATTTGTCTTGGTGTAAACCCGCCTGCCGACGTCAACGAAGAGGTCGGCCTGTGCCAGACCGGCAGCAGCAAAGGAGATATATCTCCTCGCCACCACCGGCCGGCGAAGATTCCTGGGCGTTTGTCGAGAGAGCTGGAGTGGAGAGACGTCCGACCTCTAGGAGCGCTGTGTTGAGTCTCCGAACTGATTTTACATGCGGTCAGGAGCCAATATACATAGTGCGTGGGTAGTCAACCGTGGTGCATAATTACATAATTGCACTGGATTAGGTTAGGTCGGGACAAGCAGGGTCTCACTATCATATGGAGGTGTGTGTGACTGGCGTGTCAGGTCTTGCCGCGTGGACAACATAACGCACGTACCATGCCAAGTGGTTTGTACAGTGCATGGACGCTGGTCTGGTCGCCCGTCACCGATAAACCAGTGTATCACTCGTGAATCCACGATTCCGGGTCCACAGTAGCACGTGATCACATGACGACAGCCGTATCACATAACGTCAGTATGATGTGACTGATGACGTAAAGCCACACGGTCTGTGACTCACCTGGGAATCGACAACATCATTCATTTTGGTCAATCACGCATGTGACTAATGAATAGTCAGCCAAAATCTGTCAGCGCATTACTTACTCACATACTCACATACTTATTACTTAATTTCTAACTTATCATTTACTGAAGAAATTATGTACTTCACATTCGACCTAGTGCGTATTGTGAAACTTAAGATACCGTACAAATAAAAAGTTGGTCCAACTACATTGTGTTCTATCTTGTAGGGTATTATCTTTCATAAGTCGGTAAAACTTATTTATGCGGCAATTACTCGTATTTTGTTGGTTGGCTCAGCCAAAGGTCTTCACGTAGGACTAAGAACCAAATCCCACTCCGATTCTCATTTCCATTCCCATTCCCACTTTCCCTTCATCATTTCCCTCCTCCCTCTCCTTCTCCCCTCCCTCTCTCCCTTCCCCTTCTCCCACTTCCACTCTTACTACTTTTACCACTCTCATTCTAAACACCCCACTCCCCCTATCTCGCTCCCTCTCCCTCTTCCCCTCCTCTTTCCCCTCCTCTTCCCCTTTTACAAAGGATTACAAAGGCGGAGCATGCCGACAAGAGACCTTTCGGTCCATATCTAGGTCGGATGCGAAAAAAAAAAAAAAAATGAATAAATAAAAACTATAATAATGCAAATAACAAATAAAAACACAAATAAATGCATAGGTATAGTTAAATGATAAACAAACAGGTAAATAGTAGATAATAAATTGACATATAACTAATAATAAATGAGAATCAAACAAACAAATGATAAAAAAACAAAAATAAATAATATAAAATAAATGATAATCATTACAGCATCTTGCTTAGGTGTTTATCTAAATTATTCTTAAAGCTTCGAACTGAACTACATTGCACTGCCTCTGCAGGAAGTTTATTCCATTCATTAACTACACGGTTGGCAAAGTTGTTTCTACCCACTTCCAAATTTAATTCATTTCCGGACAGTTTGAGACCATTGTTTCTTGTCTGATTCTCATTCATTTTTCCTTCCTCCCTCCCCATCTAGCTCTTCCCTTTCACCCCTCCTTCTTCCCACTCCTCTTTCCCTCACCTTCTTTCCTCTCCTCATCCCTTCTACCTTTTTCCTTCCCACTTTCATCCCTTCCTCGCTTTCTCCTCTCCCTCCACTCCTCCTATCCCCATTTCTTTCCCCTCTTCACTACTGTCTCCCTCCCTTTCTCTCCCCTTCCTTTCGCCCTTTGCCCCTCTCACTTTCTCTTCCTAACTCTCTCTCCATCTCCCTCTCCCCTCTCTATTTCCCTCTCTTTCACCCTCACTCCTTTCCCCTCTCCCTGTCTTTCCTCTTCCTTTCACCCTTTTCCCTTTCTCTCTTCCTCTCCCTCTCCCTATCTCCGTCTCTTGCTCCCTTTCACCCATCCTCCCTCCCCGTATTCTTAGTCTCCGGAAAAAACAAAACTGAGAGAGTCATAGAGTTCTTATTACTTCAAACTTTTTTTTTTTTTCTAGAATTAATCACTAAAAATCCCCTTGGGCAAGCAGCAGCGTCCTCCGACAACGCCGTGCTGTCAGTGCCAGTGCTAATGCCAGTGTCAGCACCATAATATTTATTACTATTTTTTTTTGCTAATATTCATGTTAATGCCAGCCATCGTATTTGGCAGATTGTAAAGTACATTTTGAAAATAGGATATTGTTATTATCAATATATATATATATATATATATATATATATATATATATATATATATATATATATATATATATAATACATACATACATACATACACACACGCACACACACACACACACACACACACACACACACACACACACACACACACACACACACACACACACACACACACACACACACACACACACACACACACACACACACACACCTCGTGGCGCGGTGGTTAAATTTTTCGCCTGCCACTACAGCGGTCCGGGATCGAATCCCGTCCACAGGTGAAATAATTTCATTATCGCTGCGCTGCGGGGTGTTACTCCAACTCTTGTGGGCGGGGAGTTGTGGGTGGGGTGTGCGTGTAAGGTCACAGTATTACCCATAGATCGGTCATACGAGCTCTGAGCTCTCATCCGGTAGGTTAATAACTGTCAGTCACAAGTCCAACACGTGATTCAAGACCATGATGAATCACACACACACACACACACACACACACACACACACACACACACACACACACACACACACACACACACACACACACACACACACACACACACACACACACACACACACACACACACACACACACACACCGCTCGGTGGCGGATTGGTAAAGCACTGGCCTCACAAGCCAGAGAACCGGGGTTCGATTCCCCGGCCGGGCGGAGATAAGTTGGGTTTGTCTCCTTTCACGTGTAACCCCTGTTCACCTAGCAGTGAGTAGGTACGGGATGTTAGTCAAGGAGTTGTGACCTTGCTGTCCCGGTGTGTGGTGTGTGAGTGGTCTCAGACCTACCCAGAGATCGGCAAATAATGAGCTCTGAGCTCACTGCCGTAGGGTGGTGTCTGGCTGTCTCGACAGAGACTGCAGCAGATCCGAGCAGATCTGAGGTGAATACACACACACACACACACACACACACACACACACACACACACACACACACACACACATATATATATATATATATATATATATATATGTGTGTGTGTGTGTGTGTGTGCATATATATATATATATATATATATATATATATATATATATATATCGGTATATATATATATAACTCATATTTCATGAAGAGGTACAGCTGCATTCAATGTCCTGTAATCAGTATGTGGGTTTGACTATCTAAAATAATTTTTTTTTTTATATACAGACATTATATATGCCAAAAATACGATCTGAAGATTCATGAACGGTTGTTTTCGCAAGGAAAATAATTGAATTGTTTTTTTTTTTATTATTGTTAATGATTTTTTTTTTCAAAAGCAGTATATGGTACTGACGAGAATTCCTTGACGTTAATTTTTTTTTAACTACCATCAGGATGCCGGAAATATTTCGTTTTTTTTTTTTAACAAATCAGCGTAATAGTAATGTGTGTGTGTGTGTATGTTCATGTGTGTATGCATGCTCGCGTTTGTGTTTGTGTTCGTGTGAGTATGCATGTGTGTGTGTGTTCATGTGTGTGGTCCATGCATGTATTCACTTGGTCTTTTGGATCACGTGTTGGACTCGTGATCGACAGCTATTTCCCTCCTGGAAGAGAGCTCAGAGCTCGTAGGTCCGATCTATGGGTAATGCTATGACCTTGCACACACACACACACCCAACTCCCCGCCCACGAGAGTTGGAGTAACACCCCTCAGCGCTGCGATACTGATATTATTTCAGCCCCGGGCGAGAGTCGAACCCGGACCTCCATAGTGGCAGGCCAGAGCTCTAACCACAGCGCCATGAGAGGTGTGTGTGTGTCCGTGCATGTGTGTGTGTGTGTCCGTGCATGTGTAATAAAAAGCAAGCGAGTGCGGATTCACGCACTTGCATGTATAATAGAAACCAGTAATCAGTAGTTCATAATGGTATATGTGCCCTATACATTTTTGTGCTTTAAGTAGGCGTGTTTTGGTGCAAGTTCGTGCTTGGACGTATGTTGCCAGAATGTCAGGCGTTCCCCCATAACAGCCATGCACCCAAACATTGCCAACAGTGCTGTAAATCTCCCCCTGGTGAGAGGATAACCTTGCCTCGAGAATCTTTACCCTTTAGCTTAAGATTACATAAAACAAATTATCGTGTACTACAATTCTAATGTCTCTCATACTCAAATTCCCTGTGTATTTTCATATCATCTGAGAACGCAACATTCTGAGAAAAGGGACGAAACGTTCAGGCTTGCTTCCTGAAGACGGGCCCCGCTGACACCTGAAGCTATATTAAGACCCCACTGACTCTCGGCCCTTTCCGTTACGGACCTGGTCCAAGTCTAGCACGACGCTTACGAGCCACATACCCGTCCACCATCGAGACCTCGCAGAACTCTCGACGCAATGGGTAAGTGAGGCTGATGATGTAGATGGGTCGTGGTGGGTTCTGACACTCGATCGTCGAGTGATATCTTGTGGTATAACACGATCAAGAAGGATCTCGAAGGAAAAGAGAACTTGAGTGAAATTTGGCGACCACAGAGCCCGGGGGCCGTGTAAGGTTTGCAGGGAGGGCAGACCCACCAACCGGCCGGGTTGACGTATCGTTTTGACACTGGTGATTTTATTGAAGTGTTGGAACACGCTGGATATAGCATTCTATGTATAATGACATGGCGGATGTTGATTACATGAAATGACACCGTCTTGATGGCGTTTAGTGACGATGTCAATAAAATGTCTTGTCCACGTAAGACCTGGACTAGGAAGTGTAAATTGATAGTGGTGGTATACGTAAAAAAATAAAAATAAAATAAAAATAAATACAGACTGGAAGTGCACAAACCAGGGGACCTTTTAGTAGGAATTTATCGTTGAATATTGATGCTCACGTACAGAGTGATAAAGTATGTTCAATGAACACTTGTCAAGCAAGTCAACACGACTTCATCATAATGTAGAGGAAGTTTATTCTAATAAAATTCTCAGTTTTTCCTTGCGTTACTAGTTTTGTTACTTTTACGAATTTTTCTCAGTTCTATAATTCTTTTGTATCTTTAATGTATCAAATTCCCCTAAATCTGTTTTTGTTTACTTTTTGACATATCTGCTGTTTGGTTGGTGAGAGGGAGGGACGAAGTGTTGGGGAGAGTAGGGGTTTGGGAGGAAAGTCTGCCAAGACCATTGTTCTAGGTTCTAGAAATATTTTCTTCAGATTGTGAAATATCTCCAGAGTTGTGCATGTTCTAAGAAAACAAGATTAGGATTTGCCTTTCTAACATGGCAACGTTAGAAAGTCTTCCCAACGTTAGCTAGTTCATCGAAAGACCCAGTAAATGTTGGGGTGGGCGTTGGACAAAGGTGGTGCATTGGGGTAATGAGGGCTGTGGTAGGGAGGGGTGACGTTGGGGTTGGTGGTCGGGGGTGGGGCTAAGGGGTGGGGTGTATTTTTTATAATTTTATTTTATTTGGGAGTGAAATGTCACTCCCACGGGCTTTGTTTGAGCCCGTGTGGTAGGTTTTTATGTAAGACACACCTTGTGGAGAGGAGGTGGAATAGTTAGTGTTGGTGCGTTGTGGGGGTGGTGCGGTGGGTAGGAGCGCCGGGGAGAATGACTGCACCAAATTCGTGGCGTCATGTGAGGTGGAGCGGGTTGGGTGTGGTCCTGTGTCGTATTAGTCATGTGTGTAGTGTAGTGTCGTGTTGTGTCGCGTGTTATTCTCGGGTGGGAATAGCTGTGATCTTCGTGAAAATTTAATTTTCTCCATTCAATGTATTAGTTTTTTCGTATTGGAGATGCCAAACTCCGGAAAAAAGTGGAAAAAATGTGGAACTATTCCTATTTTTGGACCTGAATATTGGGAACTTCAGTTCTAGATATTGCCATTAGAAATTTAACTTCTATCGGTGTACAACAATAATGCAGGCACGACCTACCTCAGGTTGCATAAAAGAATACAACACTATTGTATTTCCCACTTGTTAACATTCCTCCCACCTCCATCCCCCAATCCATACAATCTTACCAAACAACACTAAGCCAGGCTGTATCGTTCCTCGCGGGTTAGACTACAGAGGGCTCGGGTGATGACTAATGTGAGAGCGGTAAGAAGAGAGAAGCGGAGACGGGGGGGGGGGGGGGGGCGGAGGGGGTCCCTCCTCTCCCTCCCTCCAGTCCTTCCTCCCTTCCTCCCCCCTCCCTCCCTCCCTTACTCCCCTCCCTCCCTTTCTCCCCTCCCGTCCTCGCCCTCTCCCGTCCTCCCTCCTCCCCCCAGTGGCTATTGTCAGCGTTTTGCATCGGGGTAAGCCCGGTAGGCTGTCACTTTATTTCTGGGGAGAACCTTGACTCTGAGTCGGATCTCAGAGTACAGGAGGGTCATCACAAGGGGTACAAAAGGCGCGGGTCGCAACGGATGCAGCTGTCCCCGCCTCCCCCCCACCTCCTCCGCCTCCTCAGTTTCCGCTTCTATCTGCTGCTATGAGGCTCAAGGTCAGCAGCAGAACTGCTGACTGCTGCTTGGCATTGTTCTCGCAGGCTGAACACGTACCTCTACCACCCCCACCCCCCACATACATATTTATCTCTACATCTCTATATCTATATCTCTCTATATATCTATCTCTATATCAATACATCTCTCCCTGTCTCTCCCTCTCTCTCCCTGTCTCTCCCTCTCTCTCCTTGTCTCTCCCTGTCTCTCCCTCTGTGTGCGAGTCTGTGTGTGAGTCTGAGTCCCCGAGTTTTTTGTTTTGTTTATACCTTTTTATATCTTTTTATATATTTTTTCTTTTATCATTTTTATATTGTATCTTTTTTGTATATTTTTATATCTTATATCTTTATATTTTTATCTTTTTATATCTATATATTATATCTTTTTATATCTTTTTATATCGTTTTATATCATATCTTTTATATCTTTTTATATCTTGTATCTTTCTGTATCTTCTTGTATCTTTGTGTATCTTGTTATCTCTTGTTATCTCTTGTTACTCTTATATCTTTTATATTTCTTTTTATATCTTTTATATTTCTTTTTATATTTCTTTTTATATATCTTTTTATCTCTTTTATATATCTTTTTTAAATCTGTTAAATCTCTTTTAAATTTCTTTTATCTCTTTTATCTCTTTTATCTCTTTTATATATCTTTTATATCTTTATCTCTTATATCTTTTATATCTCTTTTATATCTCTTATATCTTTATACCTCTTTTATATATTTTATATCTTTTATATCTTTTGTATATCTTTTGTATATCTTTGATATATCAAAGATATATCTTTTATATATCTTTTATATATCTTTTATATATCTTTATCTCTTTTATATCTTTTATATATCTTTTATATCTCTTTTATATCTTTTATATCTCTTTTATATCTTATATATCTCTTTTATATCTGTTTTATATCTCTTTTATATCTCTTTTATCTCTTTTATATCTCTTTTATATCTTTATATCTCTTTTATATCTTTATATCTCTTTTATATCTTTATATCTCTTTTATATCTCTTTTATATCTTTTATATATCTTTTATATATCTTTTATATCTTTTATATCTTTTATATCTTTTATATCTCTTTTATATCTCTTTTATATCTCTTTTATCTCTTTTATCTCTCTTTCATATCTTTCATATCTTTCATATCTTTCATATCTTTCATATCTTTCATATCTTTCATATCTTTCATATCTTTCATATCTTTCATATCTTTCATATCTTTCATATCTTTCATATCTTTCATATTTTTATATTTTTTATATTTTTATATCTATCTTTTTATATCTTTATATCTTTTTTATATCATCTTTTTTATATCATCTTTTTATATCATCTTTTTATATCTTGTATCTTTTTATATCTTGTATCTTTTTATATCTTGTATCTTTTTATATCTTGTATCTTTTTATATCTTGTATCTTTTTATATCTTGTATCTTTTTATATCTTATATCTTTTTATATCATATCTTTATATATTTTTTTCTCTATCTTTCTTATCTCTATCTTATCTCTATCTTTCTTATCTCTATCTTATCTCTATATTTCTTATCTCTATCTTATCTCTATCTTTCTTATCTCTATCTTTCTTATCTCTATCTTTCTTATCTCTATCTTTCTTATCTCTATCTTTCTTATCTCTTTCTTATCTCTTTCTTATCTCTTTCTTATCTCTTATCTCTTTCTTATCTCTTTCTTATCTCTTTCTTATCTCTTTCGTATCTCTTTCGTATCTCTTTCGTATCTCTTTCGTATCTCTTTCGTATCTCTTTCGTATCTCTTTCGTATCTCTTTCGTATCTCTTTCGTATCTCTTTCGTATCTCTTTCGTATCTCTTTCGTATCTCTTTCGTATCTCTATCTTATCTCTTTCGTATCTCTTTCGTATCTCTTTCGTATCTCTTTCGTATCTCTCGTATCTCTTTCGTATCTCTTTCGTATCTCTTTCGTATCTCTTTCGTATCTCTTTCGTATCTCTTTCGTATCTCTTTCGTATCTCTTTCGTATCTCTTTCGTATCTCTTTCGTATCTCTTTCGTATCTCTTTCGTATCTCTTTCGTATCTCTTTCGTATCTCTTTCGTATCTCTTTCGTATCTCTTTCGTATCTCTTTCGTATCTCTTTCGTATCTCTTTCGTATCTCTTTCGTATCTCTTTCGTATCTCTTTCGTATCTCTTTCGTATCTCTTTCGTATCTCTTTCGTATCTCTTTCGTATCTCTTTCGTATCTCTTTCGTATCTCTTTCGTATCTCTTTCGTATCTCTTTCGTATCTCTTTCTTATCTCTTTCTTATCTCTTTCTTATCTCTATCTTATCTCTATCTTTCTTATCTCTATCTTTCTTATCTCTATCTTTCTTATCTCTATCTTTCTTATCTCTATCTTTCTTATCTCTATCTTTCTTATCTCTATCTTTCTTATCTCTATCTTTCTTATCTCTATCTTTCTTATCTCTATCTTTCTTATCTCTATCTTTCTTATCTCTATCTTTCTTATCTCTATCTTTCTTATCTCTATCTTTCTTATCTCTATCTTTCTTATCTCTATCTTTCTTATCTCTATCTTTCTTATCTCTATCTTTCTTATCTCTATCTTTCTTATCTCTATCTTTCTTATCTCTATCTTTCTTATCTCTATCTTTCTTATCTCTATCTTTCTTATCTCTATCTTTCTTATCTCTATCTTTCTTATCTCTATCTTTCTTATCTCTATCTTTCTTATCTCTATCTTTCTTATCTCTATCTTTCTTATCTCTATCTTTCTTATCTCTATCTTTCTTATCTCTTATCTTTCTCATCTCTCTTGTCTCTTATCGTTTATAATTTTTTGTCTTTTTTATCTTTATCTCATATCGCTTATCTCTTTTTTCTTTATCTCTTATCTCTTTTTATCTCATTTTTTCTTTTTATCTCCTTTTTATCTTATCTCTTTTTTTCTCATCTCTTTTTTTATCTCTTTTTATCTCATCTTTTTATCTCTTTTATCTCTTTTATCTTTTTTATCTTTTTTATCTCTATCTTTTTTCCTCTTTTTTTATCTTTTTATAATTTTTCTCTTTTTATCTCATCTCTTTTTTATCTCTTTATCTTTTTATCTCTTTTTTATATTTTTTATCTCTTTATCTATCTCTTTTTTCTCTTTTTATCTCTTTTTTATCTTTTATCTCATCTTTTTTATCTTTTTTAAAATCTTTTTATCTCCTTTTTTATCTCCTTTTTATCTCTTTTATCTTTTTTATCTTTTAATCTTTTTTATCTTTTAATCTTTTTTATATCCTTTTTTATCTCCCTTTTTATCTCCCTTTTTATCTCCTTTTTTATCTCCTTTTTTATTTCCTTTTTTATCTCCTTTTTATCTCCTTTTTTATCTCCTTTTTTATCTCCTTTTTTATCTCCTTTTTTATCTCCTTTTTCATCTCCTTTTTTATCTCTTTTTTTCTCTTTTTTTCTCTTTTTTTATCTTTATCTTTTTTATCTTTTTTTATCTTTTTTTATCTTTTATCTCTTATCTCTTTTTATCTCTATCTTTTTATCTTTTTTATCTTTTTTATCTTTTTATCTTATCTTTTTTATTTCTTATCTCTTTTTTTATCTCTTTATCTCATCTCTTTATCTCTTTTTATCTCGTCTCTTTATCTCTTTTTAACTCGTCTCTTTATCTCTTTCCCTCTTTATCTCTATCTCTTTTATATCTTTCATCTTTTATATCTTTTACATCTTTTAAATCTTCTCTTTTCTCTCCTCTCTTTTCTCTTTTATCTCATCTCTTTTTTATCTTTTTTATCTTGTCTCGTTTTATCTTTTTTATCTCATTATCTTTTTTATCTCATCTTTCTCTTTTTATCTCTTTATCTCTTTTTATCTCCTTTTATCTCTTTTCTATCTTTTTTATCTTTTTTTTCTCTTTTTTCTCTTTTTTCTTTTTTTATCTTTTTTCTTTCTTTTTTCTTTTTTCTTTTTTCTCTTTTTATCTCTTGTCTCTTTTTTATCTTTTTCTTTTTTATATATGTATTTATATAATTTTTCTTTTTATCTTTTTTTTATCTTTTTATCTTTTTATCTTTATCTTTTTTCTCTTTTTTATATTTTTTCTCTCCTTTATCTCTTTTTTCTCTTTTTTATCTCTCCTCTTTTTTTATCTATCTTTATCTCTTTTTTCTCTTTTTTATCTATTTATCTCATCTCTTTTTTATCTCATCCTTTTTATCTCTTTTTATATTTTTTATCTTTTTATCTCTTTTTTCTCTTTTCTTTTTATATCTTATATATTTTTTTCTTTATCTCTTTTTTATCTCTTATCTCTTTTTATCTTTTTTATCATCTTTTTATCTTTTTTATCTTTTTTATCTATATTTTTCTCTTTTTTTTATCTTATCTCTTTTTTGATCTCCTATTTTTCTATCTCCTATTTTTTATCTCTTTTTATCTTTATCTTTTTTATCTCTTTTTTATCTCTTTATCATCTCTTTATCTCTTATCTTTTTATCTCTTTTTTATCTCTTTTATCTCTATCTTTTCTCTTTTGTATCTTTTGTATCTTTTTTATATTTTATCTTTTTTTCTCTTTTTATATCTTTTTTATATTCTCTTTTTCTCCTATTTTCTCTCCTTTTCTCTCACTTTCTCTTTTTCTCTTTTTCTCTTTCTCTTTATCTTTTTCTCTTTTCTCTCTCCTCTTTTTTCTTTCTCTGTTTATCTTTTTCTCTTTTTCTTTTTCTTCTTTTTTTCTTCTCTTTTTCTCTATATTTTATATTATATATATTTTTGCTTTTCTTTTAATTTGTATATATTTTCTATATTTTTTGTCTTTTTTGTCTTGTCTTTTTGTCCATTTTGTCCTTTTTGTCTTTGCCTTTTTTGTATTTTTCCTTTTTTCTTTTTTGTATTGTCTATTCTTTTTTGTCTGTCTTTTTTATATTTTTTCTTTTCTGTTCTTTTTTCTTTTTATCTTTTATCTTTTTATTTTTATATTTCTATCTTTTCTATCTTATCTTTTTTCTTTGATTTTTTATCTGTATTTTCTATATTTTTCGTTTTATATTTTTTCTTTTATATATATATATATATATATATATATATATATATATATATATATATACTTTTTCTTTTTGTCTTGTCTTTTTTCTTTGATCTTTTTATATTATACATATATATTATATATTTTTTCTTTATTATCATGTATCTTATCTTTTTATCATTATCTTTTTCTTTTTTGTTTTATCTTTGTTTCATTTTATCGTTTTTGTTTGATCTTTTTTGTTATCCTTTTTTGTTTTGTTTTTCTTTTTTTCTTTTTTTTAATCTTTTTTCTTTTATTTTTCCTTTATCTTTATCTCTATTTATCTTCATATTTTTCTTTTTATCTTTTTCTTTTTAACTTTCTTTTTATCTTTATCTATTTTTCTCTTATCTTTTTTCTTTTTCTTTTTTGTTCTTTTTCTTTTTTGTTCTTTTTCTTTTTTCTTTTCTCTTAATTTTTTTCTAACTCTCTCATTCTCCTATTCTCTTTTTCTTTTTCTCTTTTTCTTTTTCTCTATCTTTTTCTCTTTTTCTTTCTCTATCTTTTCTTTTTCTTTTCTTTTTTCTTTTCTTTTTCTTTCTTTTTCTTTCTCTTTTTCTTTTTTCTTTCTCTTTTTCTCTTTTCTCTCTTTTTCTTTCTCTTTTTCTCTTTTTCTTTCTTTCTCTTTTTCTTTCTCTTTCTCTTTTTCTTTCTCTTTTTCTTTCTCTTTTTCTTTCTCTTTTTCTTTCTCTTTTTCTTTCTCTTTTTCTTTCTCTTTTTCTTTCTCTTTTTTTCTCTTTTTCTTTCTCTTTTTCTTTCTCTTTTTCTCTCTCCTTTTCTCTCTCCTTTTCTCTCTCCTTTTCTCTCTCCTTTTCTCTCTCCTTTTCTTTTTCCTTTTCTTTCTCCTTTTCTTTCTCCTTTTCTTTCTCCTTTTCTTTCTCCTTTTCTTTCTCCTTTTCTTTCTCCTTTTCTTTCTCCTTTTCTTTCTCCTTTTCTTTCTCCTTTTCTTTCTCCTTTTCTTTCTCCTTTTCTTTCTCCTTTTCTTTCTCCTTTTCTTTCTCCTTTTCTTTCTCCTTTTCTTTCTCCTTTTCTTTCTCCTTTTCTTTCTCTTTTTCCTTTTCTTTCTCCTTTTCTTTCTCCTTTTCTTTCTCCTTTTCTTTCTCCTTTTCTTTTTCCTTTTCTTTCTCTTTTTCTTTCTCTTTTTCTTTCTCTTTTTCTTTCTCTTTTTCTTTCTCCTTTTCTTTCTCCTTTTCTTTCTCCTTTTCTTTCTCCTTTTCTTTCTCCTTTTCTTTCTCCTTTTCTTTCTCCTTTTCTTTCTCCTTTTCTTTCTCCTTTTCTTTCTCCTTTTCTTTCTCCTTTTCTTTCTCCTTTTCTTTCTCCTTTTCTTTCTCCTTTTCTTTCTCCTTTTCTTTCTCTTTTTCTTTCTCTTTTTCTTTCTCTTTTTCTTTCTCTTTTTCTTTCTATTTTTTCTCTTTTTCTTTCTTTTTTCTTTCTCTTTTTCTTTCTCTTTTTCTCTTTTTCTTTCTCTTTTTCTTTCTCTTTTTCTTTCTCTTTTTCTTTCTCTTTTTCTTTCTGCTTTTCTTTCTGCTTTTCTTTCTGCTTTTCTTTCTGCTTTTCTTTCTGCTTTTCTTTCTGCTTTTCTTTCTGCTTTTCTTTCTGCTTTTCTTTCTGCTTTTCTTTCTCTTTTTCTCTTTTTCTCTTTTTCTCTCTTTTTTTTTCTTTTTTTCTTTTTCTTTTTTTTTTCTTTTTTTCTTTCTTTTTCTTCTTTTTTTTCTTCTCTTTTTCTTTCTTTCTCTTTTTCTTTCTCTTTTTCTTTCTTTCTTTCTCTTTTTCTTTTATTTTTTTCTCTCTTTTTCTTTCTTTTTCTTTCTCTTTTTCTTTCTCTTTTTGTTTCTCTTTTTCTTTATCTTTTTGTTTCTCTTTTTGTTTCTCTTTTTGTTTCTATTTTGTTTTTCGTGGTCTTTTTCGTGGTATTTTTTTTTTATCTTTATATTCTTATCTTATCTTTTTCTCTTTTTCTCTTTGCATCTCTGTATCTTTTTCTCTTTTTCTGTTTTCTATTTTCTCATTTTCTCGTTTTCTCCTCTCGTTTTCTCCTTCCCCTCTGTTTCTTTCTGTTTCTTCACTTTCTTCTGTTTCTTCTGTTAACTCTACCTGTTTCTTCTGTTTCTTCTGTTTCTTCTGTTTCTCAGTTTCTTCTGTCTCTTCTCTGTTTCTTCTGTTTCTTCTCTGTTTCTTCTGTTTCTTTTGTTTCTTCTGTTTCTTCTCTCTGTTTCTTCTCTGTATCTTATCTTTTGTTTCTTCTGTTCTCTTTTTTTCTCTTTTTTTTCTTTTCTTTTTCTTTTGTTCTTTTTCTCTTTTTCTTTCTTTTTCTTTTCTTTTTCTTTTTTTCTTTTTATTGTCTTTTTCTTTTTCTTTTTTCTCTTTTTCTTTTTTCTTTTTTTTCTCCTTTTTCTTTTTTCTTCTCCTTTTTCTTTTTTTATATTATTTTATTTTTCTTTTTTTCTTCTTTCTTTTTTCTCTTTTTTCTTCTATCTTTTTCTTTTTTCTTTTTCTATTTTTCGTCTGTTTCTTTTCGTCTGTTTCTTTTCGTCTGTTTCTTTACGTCTGTTTCTTTACGTCTGTTTCTTTACGTCTGTTTCTTTACGTCTGTTTCTTTACGTCTGTTTCTTTACGTCTGTTTCTTTACGTCTGTTTCTTTACGTCTGTTTCTTTACGTCTGTTTCTTTACGTCTGTTTCTTTACGTCTGTTTCTTTACGTCTGTTTCTTTACGTCTGTTTCTTTACGTCTGTTTCTTTACGTCTGTTTCTTTACGCCTGTTTCTTTACGCCTGTTTCTTTACGCCTGTTTCTTTACGCCTGTTTCTTTACGCCTGTTTCTTTACGCCTGTTTCTTTACGCCTGTTTCTTTACGCCTGTTTCTTTACGCCTGTTTCTTTACGCCTGTTTCTTTACGCCTGTTTCTTTACGCCTGTTTCTTTACGCCTGTTTCTTTACGCCTGTTTCTTTACGCCTGTTTCTTTACGCCTGTTTCTTTACGCCTGTTTCTTTACGCCTGTTTCTTTACGCCTGTTTCTTTACGCCTGTTTCTTTACGCCTGTTTCTTTACGCCTGTTTCTTTACGCCTGTTTCTTTACGCCTGTTTCTTTACGCCTGTTTCTTTACGCCTGTTTCTTTACGCCTGTTTCTTTACGCCTGTTTCTTTACGCCTGTTTCTTTACGCCTGTTTCTTTACGCCTGTTTCTTTACGCCTGTTTCTTTACGCCTGTTTCTTTACGCCTGTTTCTTTACGCCTGTTTCTTTACGCCTGTTTCTTTACGCCTGTTTCTTTACGCCTGTTTCTGTTTGTGTTTCTGTTTCTGCCTGTTTCTGTTTCTGTCTGTTTCTGTTTCTGTCTGTTTCTGTTTCTGTCTGTTTGTTTCTTTCTGTTTGTTTCTTTCTGTTTGTTTCTTTCTGTTTGTTTCTTTCTGTTTGTTTCTTTCTGTCTGTTTGTTTGTTTCTGTTTCTTTCTGTTTCTGTTTCTTTCTGTTTCTGTTTCTGTTTCTGTTTCTTTCTGTTTTTCTTTCTGTTTCTGTTTCTTTCTGTTTCTGTTTCTTTCTGTTTCTGTTTCTTTCTGTTTCTGTTTCTTTCTGTCTGTTTGTTTGTTTCTGTTTCTTTCTGTTTCTGTTTCTTTCTGTTTCTGTTTCTGTTTCTTTCTGTTTCTGTTTCTTTCTGTTTCTGTTTCTTTCTGTTTCTGTTTCTTTCTGTTTCTGTTTCTTTCTGTTTCTGTTTCTTTCTGTTTCTGTTTCTTTCTGTTTCTGTTTCTTTCTGTTTCTGTTTCTTTCTGTTTCTGTTTCTTTCTGTTTCTGTTTCTTTCTGTTTCTGTTTCTTTCTGTTTGTTTCTTTTTGTTTCTTTTTGTTTCTTTTTGTTTCTTTTTGTTTCTTTTTGTTTCTTTTTGTTTCTTTTTGTTTCTTTGTTTCTTTGTTTCTTCTGTGTTTCTTTTTGTTTCTTCTGTGTTTCTTCTGTGTTTCTCCTCTTTCTCTGTTTCTTCTCTGTTTCTTCTCTTTCTCTGTTTCTTCTGTTTCTTCTGTTTCTTCTTTCTAATGTTTCTTCTGTTTCTTCTGTTTCTTCTGTTTCTTCTGTTGCTTCTGTTTCTTCTGTTTCTTCTGTTTCTTCTGTTTCTTCTCCTTTGTTTCTTCTGTTTCTTCTCGTTGTTTCTTATGTTTCTTTGTTTCTTTGTTTCTTCTGTGTTTCTCCTCTCTTTCTTCTGTTTCTTCTTTCTGTTTCTTCTGTTCCTCTGTTTCTTCTGTTTCTCCACTGTTTCTTCTGTTTCTTTGTTTCTTCTGTTCTGTTTCCTCTGTTTCTTCTGTTTCTTTTCCTCTGTTTCTCCTCTGTTTCTTCTGTTTCTTTTCCTCTGTTTCTCCTCTGTTTCTTCTCTTCTGTTTCTTCTCTCTGTTTCTTCTGTTTCTTTGTTTCTTCTGTTCTGTTTCTTGTTTCTTCTGTTTCTTCTGTTCTGTTTCTTGTTTCTTCTGTTTCTTGTTTCTTCTGTTTCTTGTTTCTTCTGTTTCTTCTGTTTCTTTTTTGTTCTATTTCTTCTCTTGTTTCTTATCTTCTCTGTTTCGTCTTTGTTTCTTCTCTTTGTTTCTTCTCTTCTGTTTCTTCTCTTCTCTGTTTCTTCTCTTCTCTGTTTCTTCTCTTCTCTGTTTCTTCTCTTCTCTGTTTCTTCTCTTCTCTGTTTCTTCTCTTCTCTGTTTCTTCTCTTCTCTGTTTCTTCAGTTTCTTCTCTTCTGTTTCTTCTCTTCTCTGTTTCTTCTCTTCTCTGTTTCTTCTCTTCTCTGTTTCTTCTCTTCTCTGTTTCTTCTCTTCTCTGTTTCTTCTCTTCTCTGTTTCTTCTCTTCTCTGTTTCTTCTCTTCTCTGTTTCTTCTCTTCTCTGTTTCTTCTCTTCTCTGTTTCTTCTCTTCTCTGTTTCTTCTCTTCTCTGTTTCTTCTCTTCTCTGTTTCTTCTCTTCTCTGTTTCTTCTCTTCTCTGTTTCTTCTCTTCTCTGTTTCTTCTCTTCTCTGTTTCTTCTCTTCTCTGTTTCTTCTCTTCTCTGTTTCTTCTCTTCTCTGTTTCTTCTCTTCTCTGTTTCTTCTCTTCTCTGTTTCTTCTCTTCTCTGTTTCTTCTCTTCTCTGTTTCTTCTCTTCTCTGTTTCTTCTCTTCTCTGTTTCTTCTCTTTTCTGTTTCTTCTCTTCTCTGTTTCTTCTCTTTTCTGTTTCTTCTCTTTTCTGTTTCTTCTCTTCTCTGTTTCTTCTCTTTTCTGTTTCTTCTCTTTTCTGTTTCTTCTCTTCTCTGTTTCTTCTCTTCTCTGTTTCTTCTCTCGTCTCTTCTCTTTTTTCTTTCTTTTTTTCTTTTTTCTCCTTTTTCTCCTTTTTCTCCTCGCTTTTTCTCCTCGCTTTTTCTCCTCGCTTTTTCTCCTCGCTTTTTCTCCTCGCTTTTTCTCCTCGCTTTTTCTCCTCGCTTTTTCTCCTCGCTTTTTCTCCTCGCTTTTTCTCCTCGCTTTTTCTCCTCGCTTTTTCTTCTTTTTCTCCTCGCTTTTTCTTCTTTTTCTCCTCGCTTTTTCTTCTTTCTTCTCTTCTCTCTTCTCTTTCTTCTTTCTTCTCTTCTCTCTTCTTTCTTCTCTTCTCTCTTCTCTCTTTCTTCTTTCTTCTCTTTCTTCTCTCTTCTCTTCTCTCTTCTCTTTCTTCTTTCTTTTCTTTCTTCTCTCTCCTCTTTCTTCTCCTCTCTCTTCTTTCTTCTTCTTCTTTCTTCTCTTTCTTCTTCTTTCTTTCTTTTTTCTTTCTTCTCTCTTCTCTCTTTCTAACCCCTAAAAATATTCTGATGTTAAAACAATGCATCAATACAGCAGTTTTTTTTTTTTTTTTTTTTTTTTTTTTTTTTTTTTTTTTTTTTTTTTTTTTTTACTGGCAGTATAAAGGGGTCTGCTTACCGCGCCCTGATACTGAAGGAGGGAGGATGAGAGAGAAACTGTGCGCATGCGCTGGAGAGGTAAACTAAAATGTGGGGAGGGTGAGAGAAGGCTAAAGGTGGTAGCGAAGGAGGGGGCAGGAGTGAGGTTGTGTATGGATCTTCGGGAGTCGAAGTTGCATGGCGGGCCAAAGAGGACATTGACGTGAGGTGGGAAGAGGGGCGGAATCTCCGAAGAAGAGTCGTAGGGGGAGAGTTCGGAGGAACTAAAGAGTGAGGGGTGGAGTTGTCGTGGTGGTAAAATGGTGGGTTTGTGTGGATGGAAGCGGATGGATCTGGATGGATCAATTATGTAACGGATGTGGGTGGATAGATAGGTCTTTCACTCGCCGGATGGGTGATGGTAGAAATACGATTCAGTCACATGGTGGATACGGATGTGTTGGTGATGGAACTGGCAGTGTTTGTGATGTATTCGGCGTTGGGTTGGTGGGCTTATCGCTCAATAGGTGAGTCTGGTCGTGACGTGGTAATGTGAGTGAACGACTCGGTTGTGTGGATGCCAGTCGGGCAGAGTCTGCTAGGGTTGGGTGAGTTACGTGTGGATAAATGGCTACGTCACGTGAAGGTGGAGAGGTGAGGGTGGTTGGGGGTAAAAGGAATAGTGAGGGGGAGCTCAGACGGTGCACAGAAGCTGCACGGTCCTCCCTCCTATAGATCTTCAGACTGAAGGAACTTGATCAAAAGCAAATATAAACGTTTGATAAAGGTGGTCCAACCCCCCCCCCCAAAAAAAAAAAAAAACAAAAAAAAACGAAGATTGCTCGTATCATTCACTGTAAGACTGATGCACTGCATACCAGGAGAAGACTTAGTTTTGCACGTCATCGGTACGACGATGACCCTGGCAGTGGCATGTTCACTGGCACCGAGAGACCTTTAAGGACTGACATGACAGGGTAATCTCGACGAGTGATTACCCCCCTTTTCATCTCAACCCACTCCGTACTATTTTTTTTAACAAAGCGAGTCTACCCCCACCGAATAGAATTACTTGGTAGTCAGAATATACTCGGTGATATTGACTCCTGTATTTTTTCTTTGTTTTACCGCGTTATGGACAAGTTTCCTTTCAGCCTCGCGCTTTATGATTGTAACTCGTTAATGTAACGTTATTTTAACCCCTTGGCATCTAGGGAAGGGGGGTTTTCTTGGTTGAATAAAATCTGGATATAGGCACCAAATTATTCAAGGCGACCGCCAATAGAGGGCAGGTCTGCAGACAGCTGCCCGTGTGGTGTGAAGTCTATTTCTGTCCCCGAATTGGTATTTCCCAGAACATAAGAATGAAGGAGACTACAAAAGACCATAATGCTTACACTATCCACAAAGTTGTCTAATCTTCTCTCAAAAGGACATTGTTTCAGCGCTTACTACATGGTTATTAAGATGGCATGGAACTACATGGCTGAGGAAGTTCAATATTGTTGGAATTGTATTCACCTTTGGTGGTTTGTGAAAGGGATGAAAGATGCATGGAGTGCGCGCGCGCGCATGCATGACAAATCTAGTCGTATCATAGGGGCATATTCTTAACGCAGAACGATCTCCTGACAGTCCAGGAGGGGGAGGAGGGTTCGTCACAAGCTGAATGAAATGGTTCGGCATTGACCATAATAAAATCTTTGGAAACAAGATAGTTTCTGCGCTGGTCTTCGAAAAAAATATCCTTTTGACTTTAGGTGTAGAGCATCATCACGTTGGTGGCCTGTAGGAAACAAGAGTTGATAGGGTGCGGCGGCAGCAGTGGCGGCTTGAGAGGGTGCGGCTCCCAACAGCTGTTGGTGAATAGGCTGCCACGCAGGACTGGTGGCAGGCACTCTAATTGTCGTGCCAGCATCTTTTCTAGGACTGGCCCTCGATGCATCTTCAGCCTTGAGGGGGAGGGGGACGTTCCCTGCAGGACCGTCGGACTATGCCTTGTGTGACTGTACAACCTAAAGATGTTTATGGGCATCTCGAAATTCTCGCAGGGCATGGCTTGTGATGACGTCATCGAAGCCGAATAGAATGACCAGACGTCAGCCAGAATAATATCTGTGCAGTCTTAGCATGAGGAATTGGCCTAATACTCACCCCCCCCCCACCCTGAGCTGAATAATGTTTTAGTCTGTGATGCAATTACTTTGATTAGTGTTGCTATGGGAATGAAATGGTTAGCTAACAAGAACTAGTTTGTATGATAGTGAAATATGTTAAATGTGAGGTAATCAGGCTTACCGACAAATTTTGTTCGCGAAGGGAGGGAATCTTCTCACGGCCATGTTGAATTTACTTTATATAGATTAATTTTGTCTTTTAAGCTTCTTGCTTTGCTTGACGCAGCAAGTTTATACACCTATTCTATTTTCTTGGAAGTACTATGATAATTTCTTTGGTTCTAAGATACAAATGGTGATTTTGTTTTACAAAAAAATAAATATCAGGCTTACCAATTGCTCCAAAGTTTTTTTTCTCCCCTCATAAGATGGGTAGCCGAGGCCAAAGCATACATCCTACCCCCCCACCCCACCACCACACTCATCTCGCACGTATCCAGAACCCATTCATTATACTTAACACTTCGTGGATGAAAGTCATCCCTGTCTCCCGTCACGCCCCTCCGGTAAGGAAGGAAAGTTCTTTTTGGTCTAAGAATATGGTGGCTTGGAGAGCATGTCCGATGTTCTTGGGGTTGGTTGAAAGAGAGGGTTAAATGCGGAGACTGTTTGCAGCCGTGCAAATATTTTGAATACCTTCAAAGTAAACATTTGGTTCGTATGCTTGGATATGGCTTTGCAGAATCTTAAGAAGTTATTTCTATGAATCTATATTTGTTTATAAATCCATATTGTCGTGATTTATTTTAGATAGTTTAAAGGATTCTTTTAATTTTCAGTGAAAGGCTTTCAATGCTAGTTTCAAATATCTCCAGAGAAACTCGATTCAGTTCACAAATTACTTTGAAATTCTCCGAAAGTTGATAATCTGAAACAAATATAGAAAAAACAACAACTCCATTTTGACTGCCAAAATGGAGTGGATGGTAAAGGTGTGCCTCCACAGAGATGGATGGTTAAATCGCCTGGCGGCAGCCAGAACACGAGTAAAAGTGCCACCCGATCTGGAACGGTTCGTTGGCGACAGTCCACGACTTCCCTGCTCCCTGGGGGATTCTTCCATGGAAATGAAAGAAATATCTAGACGACAAATAGGATAAAAGGAAAAGGATCACCTGATGCGAAATATATTTGAGGAATTAGTCTACATAAAATCGTCTGACGCTCGCCAGAATAAAAACTGCAAAGAGATCCACCTAAGTTTTCTCCACTTTGTCGCTAGGCTAACAGGTGAATAAAATCACTTGACGTCAAAATAGAATCAATACTTTGTAGTCCAAATAGTCTCTAACGTTCTTTCCCCGACGTCATCAGGTTACTACTGATTAAAATCTCGCAACAGTTCAACAAAAGAAGTGCTGTCGGGCACAGAAGGCTGGAATTCCTTTGCTCAGTTCGAACATTTGACTTCTACTGGGAGTTCCCTCGGGTGAATAAAATCTCCTGGCCCTATCCAGAACATGTCTAATATAGATATCAAGGGCCTCTAATTTTTTCGGCGCATGGAGAGAGAAGGATGTTGTCCCCATCTCTCTCTCTCTCTCTCTCTCTCTCTCTGACACACAGACAGACAGGCACACAGACACACAGACAGACAGACACACAGACAGACACACAGACAGACACACAGACACACACACAGACACACACACAGACACACACACAGACAGACACACAGACAGACACACAGACACACAGACAGACACACAGACAGACACACAGACAGACACACAGACAGACACACACAGACAGACACACAGACACACACAGACAGACACACACAGACAGACACACACAGACAGACACACACAGACAGACACACACAGACAGACACACACAGACAGACACACAGACAGACACACACAGACAGACACACACAGACAGACACACACAGACAGACACACACAGACAGACACACACAGACAGACACACACAGACAGACACACACAGACAGACACACACAGACAGACACAGACACACACAGACACAGACACACACACAGACAGACACACACAGACAGACACACACAGACAGACACACACAGACAGACACACACAGACAGACACACACAGACAGACACACACAGACAGACACACACAGACAGACACACACAGACAGACACACACAGACAGACACACACAGACAGACACACACAGACAGACACACACAGACAGACACACACAGACAGACACACACAGACAGACACACACAGACAGACACACACAGACAGACACACACAGACAGACACACACAGACAGACACACACAGACAGACACACACAGACAGACA
>NC_134781.1:41586145-41596145 GCF_046742065.1 Oratosquilla oratoria | reverse complement strand
CAACCATCACCAACACCACAACCCTCACCAACACCACAACCCTCACCAACACCACAACCATCACCAACACCACAACCATCACCAACACCACAACCCTCACCAACACCACAACCCTCACCAACACCACAACCCTCACCAACACCACAACCATCACCAACACCACAACCCTCACCAACACCACAACCCTCACCAACACCACAACCCTCACCAACACCACAACCCTCACCAACACCACAACCCTCACCAACACCACAACCCTCACCAACACCACAACCATCACCAACACCACAACCATCACCAACACCACAACCCTCACCAACACCACAACCCTCACCAACACCACAAACATCACCAACACCACAACCCTCACCAACACCACAACCATCACCAACACCACAACCATCACCAACACCACAACCATCACCAACACCACAACCATCACCAACACCACAACCATCACCAACACCACAACCATCACCAACACCACAACCATCACCAACACCACAACCATCACCAACACCACAACCATCACCAACACCACAACCATCACCAACACCACAACCATCACCAACACCACAACCATCACCAACACCACAACCATCACCAACACCACAACCATCACCAACACCACAACCATCACCAACACCACAACCATCACCAACACCACAACCCTCACCAACACCACAACCCTCACCAACACCACAACCCTCACCAACACCACAACCCTCACCAACACCACAACCCTCACCAACACCACAACCCTCACCAACACCACAACCCTCACCAACACCACAACCCTCACCAACACCACAACCCTCACCAACACCACAACCCTCACCAACACCACAACCCTCACCAACACCACAACCCTCACCAACACCACAACCCTCACCAACACCACAACCCTCACCAACACCACAACCCTCACCAACACCACAACCCTCACCAACACCACAACCCTCACCAACACCACAACCCTCACCAACACCACAACCCTCACCAACACCACAACCCTCACCAACACCACACCCCACACCAACACCACAACCCTCACCAACACCACAACCCTCACCAACACCACAACCCTCACCAACACCACAACCCTCACCAACACCACAACCCTCACCAACACCACAACCCTCACCAACACCACAACCCTCACCAACACCACAACCCTCACCAACACCACAACCCTCACCAACACCACAACCCTCACCAACACCACAACCCTCACCAACACCACAACCCTCACCAACACCACAACCCTCACCAACACCACAACCCTCACCAACACCACAACCCTCACCAACACCACAACCCTCACCAACACCACAACCCTCACCAACACCACAACCCTCACCAACACCACAACCCTCACCAACACCACAACAACCCTCACCAACACCACAACCCTCACCAACACCACAACCCTCACCAACACCACAACCCTCACCAACACCACAACCCTCACCAACACCACAACCCTCACCAACACCACAACCCTCACCAACACCACAACCCTCACCAACACCACAACCCTCACCAACACCACAACCCTCACCAACACCACAACCCTCACCAACACCACAACCCTCACCAACACCACAACCCTCACCAACACCACAACCCTCACCAACACCACAACCCTCACCAACACCACAACCCTCACCAACACCACAACCCTCACCAACACCACAACCCTCACCAACACCACAACCCTCACCAACACCACAACCCTCACCAACACCACAACCCTCACCAACACCACAACCCTCACCAACACCACAACCCTCACCAACACCACAACCCTCACCAACACCACAACCCTCACCAACACCACAACCCTCACCAACACCACAACCCTCACCAACACCACAACCCTCACCAACACCACAACCCTCACCAACACCACAACCCTCACCAACACCACAACCCTCACCAACACCACAACCCTCACCAACACCACAACCCTCACCAACACCACAACCCTCACCAACACCGCAACCCTCACCAACACCGCAACCATCACCAACACCGCAACCATCACCAACACCGCAACCATCACCAACACCGCAACCATCACCAACACCGCAACCATCACCAACACCGCAACCATCACCAACACCGCAACCATCACCAACACCGCAACCATCACCAACACCGCAACCATCACCAACACCGCAACCATCACCAACACCGCAACCATCACCAACACCGCAACCATCACCACCACCACCACCATCACCAATACCACCAATACCACCACCACCATCACCAATACCACCACCACCACCACGACCACCACCACCACCACCAATACCACCACCAATACCACCACCACCATCACCAATACCACCACCATCACCAATACCACCATCACCACCACCATCACCAATACCACCACCATCACCAATACCACCACCATCACCAATACCACCACCATCACCAATACCACCACCATCACCAATACCACCACCACCACCACCACCACCACCACCACCACCATCACCAATACCATCACCAATACCACCACCATCACCAATACCACCACCACCACCAATACCACCACCACCACCACCACCATCACCACCATCACCACCACCACCACCATCACCAATACCACCACCATCACCAATACCACCACCACCACCAATACCACCACCACCACCATCACCAATACCACCACCATCACCAATACCACCACCACCACCAATACCACCACCATCACCAATACCACCACCATCACCAATACCACCACCACCACCAATACCACCACCACCACCAATACCACCACCACCATCACCAATACCACCACCACCACCATCACCAATACCACCACCACCACCAATACCACCACCACCACCACCATCACCAATACCACGACCACCATCACCAATACCACGACCACCATCACCAATACCACGACCACCATCACCACCACCACCACCACCACCACTGCCACTACCACCACCACCACCACCAATGCCACTACCACCACCACCACCACCACCACCACCAACATTACTAATACCACCACCACCATTACCAATACCACTACCACCATCACCACTGTCACTACCACTACAGCCGCCTCACCTTAGTGGAGGGGATGTGATCTTAAACATGTGGGAAATAAAGATGTAACCCCCTCTCCCTGGCACCGAATAAATTCGCCTGGCGGTAATTGGAATAGAAAGCCTGAAGGCGTCCTTGTTGAGGTATGCCGCGAGGTGGCCAGCGTTTAAGGGAAGTCAGGAGAGTGGACACGCTAGAGAAGTTTGAAGGAGTGATGTGACAGAGGTTGGCGCAGTCGGAAGACGCGTGAAAGAAGTTATCTTTTATGAAATGTTGGTGTCGGCATGACTAAACACCATGGTTTCTAGGACAATTTAATTTTATCTTATTTTTCATTGTTTTCATTTTACTTGTTTGTCTATTCATTTTCTATTTTATCTATTTATATATTCTCTCTGCACCTACACAATTTCTGGGACCCTTTACCATGATAGCCTTGGGCCACCGAGAATGTAGAAATTGGTCTAGGTTTCTAGAAGTGTCGGGTGCCGCAACCTCTACTGTCTAGAATAGTCCATTGTTGGAAGAAAACAATGGAAAGTCCAACAGGAAACCTTAGCTGAGATGCGTAGGCAGCTGTCCTAAGTTTACGAAACCTTGGAGCTACTACAAAGTCCTGATTTGTGGTCTTTGCAGATGACGTCACGAATGTCTTTAGCGCGATATGTGACGTCACTGTCTTTTGCGTAACTTGTAACATCACGAAGGTCTTTTGCGCGACTTGTGACGTCACGAAGGTCTTTTGCGCGACTTGTGACGTCACGAAGGTCTTTTGCGCGACTTGTGACGTCACGAAGGTCTTTTGCGCGACTTGTGACGTCACGAAGGTCTTTTGCGCGACTTGTGACGTCACGAAGGTCTTTTGCGCGACTTGTGACGTCACGAAGGTCTTTTGCGCGACTTGTGACGTCACGAAGGTCTTTTGCCTGATTTGCGACACCTCCATGGAGAGAACGAGTGTCCCCAGATACAAAGACGCCACAATTAGCGCCTTTTTCAAAAGAGCCCTCGGCCACTGTTCTTCTTGGAGTGACTCAAAAAGAGTTTGTATATGTATGTATATGTATGTGTATGTATGTATATGTATATGTATGTGTATGTATATGTATATATGTGTATGTATATGTATGTGTATATGTATGTATATGTTTGTATATGTATGTGTATATGTTTGTATATGTATATGTATATATATGTACATGTATATGTATGTATATATGTGTATATGTATGTATATATGTGTATATGTATGTATATATGTGTATATGTATGTATATGTATATGTATGTGTGTATGTGTATGTGTGTATGTGTATGTGTGTATATGTATGTGTATGTATATGTATATGTGTGTGTGTATATGTGTGAACAGCGAAAAAAATACACGGGAGCGACGAGCGATTTCGCTCGGGAAAGTTCCAATGTCGCTCTCGTAAATCCAATAGCGGGAGCGATCCCCCACAAAAAAATCGCTCCCGCGGCAAGATTCAACGTTTTTCATGCATTATCCATCATTTGGCAATCCCTGAATCCCATCACCATTGATGAAAGGATCAGAGCAAACACAACTTACCCGTGATCAATCATTGCATTATCAATCGATATCATAAACGCAACGCATCAATCAACTTTAATTTGTTGATGTACGTACATATATACGCGGTATAGCTGCTAGAGTTCAATGGCTTACCTAGCCTAGCTTTCGTATCAGCTGCATACGCGCGTATACTAGTACATTTTGACTAGACTCTACACGACTATCGTGCTACATAATGTTGCTAGTTGCGAATTGCATGGTACCTGTATGCAGGGAAGTTCATTGGTTGCATGCAGCTAGCTGCCCAGTCAACGCGCTGACTACATGTACAATGCACCATACCCAATGCCACATCACCGCATGCATACGTACACTGTACATATGCAAACTCGCTCCGACATGAGTAATGAGTTAGCCTTCCAATAGTTTGAAGGAAATCGAACCTGCAAAAACATGGCTCTGGAAGTATCAAAAATGGCTCTGGTGAAAAAAAAAAAAAAAAAAAGAACAATGGCTCTGGAAAAAGTGTTTTTTCCGTGTGTGAATGTATGTGTGTATATATGTATATGTATGTTTGTATGTACGTATATGTGTTTGTATGTATATGTATGTTTGTATGTGTGTGTGTCTGTATGTGTATGTATGTATGTACGTATGTGTGTGTGTGTGTGTGTGTGTATGTGTGTGTATGTGGGGTTGGGTGTGGGGTGGTGTATGTATATGTGTATTTTTTTTCTGAAAAGTAACCTGTACTATAAAATAACTTTCAAATGTGTGCATACTAAACACCAAGAGTTTAGTTTAAATACCAGTATTTTGTTTGCAATAACTAGCGCTAGTTTCCTTGGACAACATTGCTACGAAGTGGAGTAGAAGCTGTATGGGAGAGAATTGAGGTTATGAAAACAGGGATAATAGAAGTGATAAGCAGTTTTGTGTAAATATTTCGCTAGTCGTTACAATTCTGCGTGCCTCTGGGCCGTAAGGGGTGACTTTAAATTTAGTGGGGGTTGTTAGTCACTGGTTCCAACGGTAAACGTAGCAACGTGTTGCAATTTCTAGATTAAAACTGATTAGACCCGGTCCTAAGGGGTAAGGTTTGAAATGTGTGTTGGAAGAAAAGTTGGGGACCTTGTGGCACTGGCACTGGGCCAGCTTTGTGGGTGTCCTCATTGATCTTTGGGATTAGGTAGGTTGCCACAGAGGCTGCAGTTGGGATAGACCGACCTACCTCTGTCGCATGGAAGTAAAGAAAGACTCTGTCCAGCGAGAAGACCTCTGCAGTGCAAGGAGGATTTTGTTGATATTATTCATTTCGTTTATTTTTGGTTTGTTTGATTTTAAGTTCGGGGGTCCATAGAATGAACATAAGAATTGAGGAGACAAGATATCATAAAGCCTACACTTGGCAGTTAAACGTCTCTTACCACCTGACATCCCTATCCATAAAGTTATCTAATCTTGTCTTAAAACTACGATTTGTTTCATCTCTCGCTACATGGTTGTGTATTCCATTCCTTCACCACTCTGTTGGTAAACCTGTTTTTGCCTATTTTCTTCTTAAACCTAAATTTGTTTAAATAAACACCATTACTACGAGTCCTGCCCTGCTGTCTTATTGATGATCTTTCCATCATCATTCTTGTCCTTGACCCATTTGAATACCTCTATTAGATAATCCCTTACTCTCTTTCCAGAGTGTAAGTTGGTGCCTAAGCCTGTCTTACTATGGTGAATTTCTAAGCGTTTATCATTTTGGTCATTCTCGTCTGTACCGAGAATACGTATACGTTCTAAGAAGGTTTTCGATAACGCGTGTAGGTTCTGACATGCTACTTTCTTTTTCAGCTGACGACAACTGGCCCAAGTACGGGACGGACGAGAACAAGGAGTACAGGTTTCGGGAGCTTCATGGCAAGACCCTCCGGTTCACGGTCAAGGCGGCTCATGACTGTCACTTGGCCTTCACGTCAGGCCCCGAGGAGACGGACCCCATGATCGAGGTCTTCATTGGTGCTTGGGAGGGCGCCGCCTCGGCGATCAGGTTCAAGAAATGTAAGAACTTCCTGACTTTCATTATTATTATTGTTATTGTTATTTTTCATTTTTTTTTTTACTTTTTGTTTCTTTTTCTCATTTTTCTTGTTCTAATTTTTCTAGATTTCATAATTTTTCTAATTCTTTTGTCTTTTCTTTGTCTTTTCTTTTTTGTCCATTTTCTTTTTCTTTGTTTTTTATATTTTTATTTTCTATTTTCTTTTCTTGATTTCTTTTGATATTTTTCGTATTTTCTCTCGTTTTCTTTTGTTCTTTGTTCTCTTTTCTTTCTCTTTTCTTTGTCCTTTTTTCTATTTTTTCTTCTTTTCTCCTTTTTTCTTTTTTTCTTTTTTTCTTCATTTTTTTCGTATTTAATTTTTTCTTTTTCTTATTCTTTCATTTTTTCTTTCATATTTTCTTTTTCTTATTCTTTGATTTTTTCTTATTCTTTCATTTTTTCTTATTCTTTCATTTTTTCTTTTTCTTATTCTTTCATTTTTTCTTTTTCTTATTCTTTCCCGTTTTTCTTTTTCTTATTCTTTCCCGTTTTTCTTTTTCTTATTCTTTCCCGTTTTTATTTTTATTCTTTCCCATTTTTCCTTTTCTTATTCTTTCCCGTTTTTCTTTTTCTTATTCTTTAATTGTTCTTTTTTTCATTTTTTCTTTTCCTTATTCCTTCATTTTTTCTTTTTCTTGTTTCATTTTTTCTTTCTTATTCTTTCATTTTTTCTTTTTCTTATTCTTTCATTTTTTCTTTTTCTTATTCTTTCATTTTTTCTTTTTCTTATTCTCATTTTTTCTTTCTTATTCTTTCTTTTTTTCCTTTTTCTTATTCATTTTTTTCTTATTCCTTAATTTTTTTGTTTTTCTTATTCTTTCATTTTTTCTTCTTATTCTTTCCCATTTTTCTATTTCTTATTCTTTTCCCTTTTTCTTTTTCTTATTCTTTCATTTTTTTTCTTATTCTTTCATTTTTTCTTAATCCTTCATTTTTTCTTTTTCTTCTCTCATTTTTTCTTCTTATTTTCTCACTTTTTCTTTTTCTTATCTCATTTTTTCTTTTTCTTATTCTCTCATTTTTTTCTTTTTCTTATTCTCTCATTTTTTCTTTTTCTTATTCTCTCATTTTTTTTCTTATTCTCTCATTTTTCCTTTTTCTTATTCTCTCATTTTTCCTTTTTCTTATTCTCTCATTTTTCCTTTTTCTTATTCTCTCATTTTTTCTTTTTCTTATTCTCTCATTTTTTTCTTTTTCTTATTCTCTCATTTTTTCTTTTTCTTATTCTCTCATTTTTTCTTTTTCTTATTCTAATTTTTTCTTTTTCTTATTCATTTTTTCTTTTTCTTATTCTCTCATTTTTTTCTTTTTCTTATTCTCTCATTTTTTCTTTTTCTTATTCTCTCATTTTTTCTTTTTCTTAATCTTTATTTTTTTCTTATTCTTTCATTTTATTTTTCTTATTCTTTCATTTTTTCTTTTTCTTATTCTTTCATTTTTTCTTTTTCTTATTTCATTTTTTCTTTTTCTTATTTCATTTTTTCTTTTTCTTATTCTTTCATTTTTTCTTTTTCTTATTCTTTCATTTTTTCTTTTTCTTACTCTCATTTTTTCTTTTTCTTATTCTCTCATTTTTTCTTCTCACTTTTTCTTTCATTTTTTTCTTTTTTTATTCTTTCATTTTTTTCTTTTTTCTTTTTTCTTTCTTATTCTTTCCTTTTTTCTTTTTCTTATTCTTTCCTTTTTTCTTTTTATTATTCTCTCATTTTTTCTTCTCATTTTTTGTCTTATTCTCTCATTTTTTCTTTTTCTTATTCTCTCATTTTTTCTTTCTTATTCTCTCATTTTTTCTTTTTCTTATTCTCTCATTTTTTCTTTTTCTTATTCTCTCATTTTTTCTTGTTCTTATTCTCTCATTTTTTCTTGTTCTTATTCTCTCATTTTTTCTTGTTCTTATTCTCTCATTTTTTCTTTTTCTTATTCTCTCATTTTTTCTTTTTCTTATTCTCTCATTTTTTCTTTTTCTTATTCTTTCATTTTGTCTTTTTCTTATTCTTTCATTTTTTCTTTGTCTTATTCTTTCATTTTTTCTTTGTCTTATTCTTTCATTTTTTCGTTCTTTCATTGTTTCTTTTTCTTATTCTTTCATTTTTTCTATTTATTATTCTATCATTTTTTCTTTTTATTATTCTATCATTTTTTCTTTTTATTATTCTCTCATTTTTTTCTTTTAATTTTTTTATTCTCTCAATTTTTCTTTTTCTTATCCTTTCATTTTTTCTTTTTCTTATTCTCTCATTTTTTCTTTTTCTTATTCTTTCATTTTTTCTTTTTATTATTCTATCAATTTTTCTTTTTATTATTCTATCAATTTTTCTTTTCTTATTCTTTCCCATTTTTTCCTTTTCTTATTCTTTCCCATTTTTTCCTTTTCTTATTCTTTCCCATTTTTTCCTTTTCTTATTCTTTCCCATTTTTTCCTTTTCTTATTCTTTCCCATTTTTTTTCTTATTCTTTCCCATTTTTTCTTTTCTTATTCTTTCCCATTTTTTTCTTTTCTTATTCTTTCCCATTTTTTCCTTTTCTTGTTCTTTCCCATTTTTTCCTTTTCTTGTTCTTTCCCATTTTTTCCTTTTCTTGTTCTTTCCCATTTTTTCCTTTTCTTGTTCTTTCCCATTTTTTCCTTTTCTTGTTCTTTCCCATTTTTTCCTTTTCTTGTTCTTTCCCATTTTTTCCTTTTCTTGTTCTTTCCCATTTTTTCCTTTTCTTGTTCTTTCCCATTTTTTCCTTTTCTTGTTCTTTCCCATTTTTTCCTTTTCTTGTTCTTTCCCATTTTTTCCTTTTCTTGTTCTTTCCCATTTTTTCCTTTTCTTGTTCTTTCCCATTTTTTCCTTTTCTTGTTCTTTCCCATTTTTTCCTTTTCTTGTTCTTTCCCATTTTTTTCCTTTTCTTGTTCTTTCCCATTTTTTTCCTTTTCTTGTTCTTTCCCATTTTTTCCTTTTCTTGTTCTTTCCCATTTTTTCCTTTTCTTGTTCTTTCCCATTTTTTCCTTTTCTTGTTCTTTCCCATTTTTTCCTTTTCTTGTTCTTTCCCATTTTTTCCTTTTCTTGTTTTTTCCCATTTTTTCCTTTTCTTGTTCTTTCCCATTTTTTCCTTTAATTGTTCTTTCCCATTTTTTCCTTTAATTATTCTTTCCCATTTTTTCCTTTAATTATTCTTTCCCATTTTTTCCTTTAATTATTCTTTCCCATTTTTTCCTTTAATTATTCTTTCCCATTTTTTCCTTTTCTTATTCTTAACCATTTTTTCCTTTTCTTATTCTTTCCCATTTTTCTTTTCCTTGTTCTTTCCCAT
>NC_134781.1:41548645-41573645 GCF_046742065.1 Oratosquilla oratoria | reverse complement strand
GTTTGTGGGTGTGGGTGTGTTTGTGTTTGTGGGTGTGTTTGTGTTTGTGGGTGTGGGTGTGTTTGTGGGTGTGGGTGTGTTTGTGGGTGTGGGTGTGTTTGTGTTTGTGGGTGTGTTTGTGGGTGTGGGTGTGTTTGTGGGTGTGGGTGTGTTTGTGGGTGTGGGTGTGTTTGTGGGTGTGGGTGTGTTTGTGGGTGTGGGTGTGTTTGTGGGTGTGGGTGTGTTTGTGGGTGTGGGTGTGTTTGTGGGTGTGGGTGTGGGTGTGTTTGTGGGTGTGGGTGTGTTTGTGGGTGTGGGTGTGTTTGTGGGTGTGGGTGTGTTTGTGTTTGTGGGTGTGGGTGTGTTTGTGGGTGTGTTTGTGGGTGTGTTTGTGGGTGTGGGTGTGTTTGTGGGTGTGGGTGTGTTTGTGGGTGGGTGTGTTTGTGTTTGTGGGTGTGTTTGTGTTTGTGGGTGTGGGTGTGTTTGTGGGTGTGGGTGTGTTTGTGTTTGTGGGTGTGTTTGTGTTTGTGGGTGTGGGTGTGTTTGTGGGTGTGGGTGTGTTTGTGGGTGTGGGTGTGTTTGTGTTTGTGGGTGTGTGTTTGTGGGTGTGGGTGTGTTTGTGGGTGTGGGTGTGTTTGTGGGTGTGGGTGTGTTTGTGGGTGTGGGTGTGTTTGTGGGTGTGGGTGTGTTTGTGGGTGTGGGTGTGTTTGTGGGTGTGGGTGTGTTTGTGGGTGTGGGTGTGTTTGTGGGTGTGGGTGTGTTTGTGGGTGTGGGTGTGTTTGTGTTTGTGGGTGTGTTTGTGTTTGTGGGTGTGGGTGTGTTTGTGGGTGTGTTTGTGGGTGTGGGTGTGTTTGTGGGTGTGGGTGTGTTTGTGGGTGTGGGTGTGTTTGTGTTTGTGGGTGTGTTTGTGTTTGTGGGTGTGGGTGTGTTTGTGGGTGTGTTTGTGGGTGTGGGTGTGTTTGTGGGTGTGGGTGTGTTTGTGGGTGTGGGTGTGTTTGTGGGTGTGGGTGTGTTTGTGGGTGTGGGTGTGTTTGTGGGTGTGGGTGTGTTTGTGGGTGTGGGTGTGTTTGTGTGTGGGTGTGTTTGTGTTTGTGGGTGTGTTTGTGTTTGTGGGTGTGGGTGTGTTTGTGGGTGTGTTTGTGGGTGTGGGTGTGTTTGTGGGTGTGGGTGTGTTTGTGGGTGTGGGTGTGTTTGTGGGTGTGGGTGTGTTTGTGGGTGTGGGTGTGTTTGTGGGTGTGGGTGTGTTTGTGGGTGTGGGTGTGTTTGTGGGTGTGGGTGTGTTTGTGGGTGTGGGTGTGTTTGTGGGTGTGGGTGTGTTTGTGGGTGTGGGTGTGTTTGTGGGTGTGGGTGTGTTTGTGGGTGTGGGTGTGTTTGTGGGTGTGGGTGTGTTTGTGGGTGTGGGTGTGTGTGTGTGTGGGTGTGTTTGTGGGTGTGGGTGTGTTTGTGGGTGTTAGTGTGTTTGTGTGTGGGTGTGTTTGTGGGTGTGGGTGTGTTTGTGGGTGTGGGTGTGTTTGTGGGTGTGGGTGTGTTTGTGGGTGTGGGTGTGTTTGTGGGTGTGGGTGTGTTTGTGGGTGTGGGTGTGTTTGTGGGTGTGTTTGTGGGTGTGGGTGTGTTTGTGGGTGTGGGTGTGTTTGTGGGTGTGGGTGTGTTAGTGGGTGTGGGTGTGTTTGTGGGTGTGGGTGTGTTTGTGGGTGTGGGTGTGTTTGTGGGTGTGGGTGTGTTTGTGGGTGTGTTTGTGGGTGTGGGTGTGTTTCTGGGTGTGGGTGTGTTTCTGGGTGTGGGTGTGTTTCTGGGTGTGGGTGTGTTTCTGGGTGTGGGTGTGTTTGTGGGTGTGGGTGTGTTTGTGGGTGTGGGTGTGTTTGTGGGTGTGGGTGTGTTTGTGGGTGTGGGTGTGTTTGTGGGTGTGGGTGTGTGTGGGTGTGGGTGTGTTTGTGGGTGTGGGTGTGTTTGTGGGTGTGGGTGTGGGTGTGTTTGTGGGTGTGGGTGTGTTTGTGGGTGTGGGTGTGTTTGTGGGTGTGTTTGTGGGTGTGGGTGTGGGTGTGGGTGTGTTTGTGGGTGTGGGTGTGTTTGTGGGTGTGGGTGTGTTTGTGGGTGTGGGTGTGTTTGTGGGTGTGGGTGTGTTTGTGGGTGTGTTTGTGGGTGTGGGTGTGGGTGTGGGTGTGTTTGTGGGTGTGGGTGTGTTTGTGGGTGTGGGTGTGTTTGTGGGTGTGGGTGTGTTTGTGGGTGTGGGTGTGTTTGTGGGTGTGTGTGTGTTTGTGGGTGTGGGTGTGTTTGTGGGTGTGGGTGTGTTTGTGGGTGTGGGTGTGTTTGTGGGTGTGGGTGTGTTTGTGGGTGTGGGTGTGTGTGTTTGTGGGTGTGTTTGTGGGTGTGGGTGTGTTTGTGGGTGTGGGTGTGGGTGTGGGTGTGTTTGTGGGTGTGGGTGTGGGTGTGTTTGTGGGTGTGGGTGTGGGTGTGTTTGTGGGTGTGGGTGTGTTTGTGGGTGTGTTTGTGGGTGTGGGTGTGTTTGTGGGTGTGTTTGTGGGTGTGGGTGTGTTTGTGGGTGTGGGTGTGTTTGTGGGTGTGGGTGTGTTTGTGGGTGTGTTTCTGGGTGTGGGTGTGTTTGTGGGTGTGTTTCTGGGTGTGGGTGTGTTTCTGGGTGTGGGTGTGTTTCTGGGTGTGTTTCTGGGTGTGGGTGTGTTTCTGGGTGTGGGTGTGTTTCTGGGTGTGGGTGTGTTTCTGGGTGTGGGTGTGTTTCTGGGTGTGTGTTTACATGAAGTAGGCTGTAGTAGTTCAGGGAGCATATTATATTGTAAATAGAGGTTTTTCAAATATTTGGGAGATGTTCATTCATTTTTTCTGTATTACAGTAGTGAGGTTTGAAAAATTTCATTGTGGTTTGTATTCTGCCAAGTGTGTTGCTTGCCCTTTCGTTAACAACTTGAAGCACACTTGAACATACAACTAATGTCGAGGGAACTTTATCTCCAACTGTACA
Source organism: Oratosquilla oratoria (assembly GCF_046742065.1). NCBI lineage: Eukaryota > Metazoa > Arthropoda > Malacostraca > Stomatopoda > Squillidae > Oratosquilla > Oratosquilla oratoria. The sequence continues at coordinate 41,570,692 of NC_134781.1, read as the reverse complement.
CGGCATCTTGGCGACAAGATTTAGCCACTGTTCACACTAGCTGTTTGAGCCGCGAGGAAACCGTGGCGGCGCCACTTAGTTTTAGTGAGTATTGAAACTGGTTTAAGAGACTAGATAATTTTATGGAGTGGAATGATAGGTGGTAATGGACATGGAACTGCCTAATGTAGGCCTGGTGCTCTCTGACAGTCTCCTTCATATGTTTTTTTTAACTGTATTGTAACTGAACCCCTGGGGTTGAAACCGCAAGTGTGAACAGGTATTTCAAAATAAAGTAGGTTTGTGCCAAGGTGCAGTGATCAATTGGAACTACATGGGGCATTTCTTGTGCGCGTCATATATTTCTAAGATCTCTTAAAAAAAGTGAAAATACATTGCACGTTTGGTCACCTTGATTTATTGAAAATGGCATGGGAACATATTTCTGAATGTATTGCAATAGATATGCATGTATATTGTCCAAAGGTGCATTTTCGTTATCATGGGCTGTTGTTTACCTGTGCTACTATCCTCGAATCCTAAAGCCCCTTCTGTCACACCTACGCGACTTAAGCGAGTTCGTTTGAATAGAAATGACTTGGGTTATAATCTTTTATTTTTCGAATTTCCAAATATCAAATCACCTTTGCGTCATGTATTGAAGCTGAATGACGAACTAAGAAGTTAAACCTATACGAATATTAGACACATTGTTGAACTGTCTTTAGAGAAGTCCGGAATTTGTGTAAGCTAAGTAGTCTTCCAGCTTTTCAAATTCACAACATTTGACGAGAATCTTGAATGTGTGACTCCCGGGGCTTAAAGCGTCTCCGCATTGTGACTTCCCCTTCGGAAGGAATTGGTAATTAAAGGAAAATTCCAATGCAATAGTTTTTTTCATTAAATCTTTTAAGTGTTCAAAAGTTTTTAAAGCTAGGATAGCTCTACATTGTAATTTCTATGATCTATAAAGATAACCATTTGGTATTGAATCAAACTTGATTCACTTATTTTTGTTTATTTTCAAGTTTCGGGTGGTGGGGCGGGGGTTCTGTAGACGTTAATCATCTTAGGGAAGTTGAAATAAAATTAGAATAGATTCTATTAAGCTTACTAGAACTAGATGTATAACTGCTCTCCCTTCTCTTGCCGATACACAGCTGCTCCCCATTCTCTCCCCGATACACAACTGTTCCCCCAGGAGACTAAAATTCTTCCTTTCGCAGGCGAGAACATGACGAAGGTGGAGACGCCGAGCATTATGTGTAGTGAGAACATGAGTTCCTTCTGGGTTAGCTTCCGGGAGGGACTGATCAGCGTGGGCATGGTGGGCAGCCCCAACCCCTTCATGGAATGGCGCGATCCAGAGCCCTGGAAGGTGAGAGCACACCTTCAACCTCCAGACGTTTTGGTTTAATCCCAAATGTAATATACACATACTAACAAACAATTCGGTTTATAAATTCGTACATGTCCATACATGGGTGTACAGTTCATATATACATTATAGAAAAATCATTCGTTACAGTTAAGTCTTCTCAATAATCTAAACCGGCCGTCGCGAAGCCTCGATCCGGGGTCCTCCGAGTCCCACGCGTTTCCGTTGAATAGTCACAGGATCGAGCCGTAACCATATACAAGTTACCTGGTTACAGATGCTCTGTGATGGTACACATGAAAATGCGATGGTTTCTCGTTCTGAGGGACCCCAGATAAGCTTCGCGGCAGCTGGGTACAGCCACCACTAAATCGTCAGAAGAGAAATGGGTGGGACGGAACTAAAAACTAAAGTTTAGGCTTAAATATGTTCGTTCTCTATCACTGCCGTTTTCTTTCTTTCTAGGTGACTCACTTTGGCTACTGCACTGGCTGGGGAGCGACTGGCAAGTGGAAATTGGAGATCTAAGAAGTGGATAGTGGCACAGACGTGTCCTGTCACATACGTGAACACAATCGCAAAATACTGGAATACCTCATTTGAGCCACTTGGTAAAAATGGGTCTATCACGTCAACACATTTCCACAAATGAAATACTAATTTTAATACCCCTTTCTCTCTGCAAAGTTAGTAAATGGTACGAACATACGCTGGAACCCAATGCGCTACGTCTGTTACTGCCGCTTGATGTTGATCCCTTTCTACTGAATTTGCTGTACACAACCTGTAGCCGATAGTGTCTGTGTATGGCCACTCGGCCGAGCGAGAGTACGCCCCCTAAAGGACTGTAAAAGCTAGTTCAATCTCTCTACAAAGCTTTGGGTAAGCGAACAAGTGCTGCTAGTCAAGGTGCTCTGTCAATCGGTGCTAATTTCAGGGTATTTAGTGCTAGTGGAAGGACCCTGCAGTTTGCTAATAGCACCAGAACTAGACCGCTAACGTCTTGATGTAAAGATCTAGTACCTCGGCTACTACAAGTCTGTGGACTATTAGGTGAAAGATCTGAGTAGAACACGGGAGTCGTTGCCCCTATGGGTTTAGCAAAACTACCAATAATAAAGTAGTTAATTCCCCAAAAGCACTTTAGTTCGAGGACAAAATCTTAACATAAGCAAGAAAAAAAAATGTTGAGCATGGACACTGCCATTCATCCTATACCCTTGAAGTGTGGGATATGCGCTTGTACAAGCTAGCGACTCAACCGTGACAGCAGTGGATAAGTTTAAACCCCCCTTTTCCGCTGTTTTTAACTAGATGTTTCTAGGAAGGCCACTGTAATGCCCTCAACATTAAACTGCTTAGCGCAACGCTTCTGTCACGTGACCAGTGCTACGTCACTGTCCAGATGGTTGTTGTACTCTGGCGAGGCCAACTGTCCATACACAAGAACCAGCGTTTCTTCAGTGTCACGCTTATTTTTTTTTGTATTGAAGTTTGAACTTGGAATAAAGATGGAGTCAATCGAAATTGTTTTAGATTATCATGCTTCTAGAAAGTCCTTTGGAAAGAGGCACAGGCCAACTCTGAGATGGAGAGTTCTGTGACATGAAGCCGAAATTTTATTTGTGTGAACGAGTGTGGAGTTGTTCAACTTGAGTCTGAGGGGTATGGGGGTGCTATCACTGAATCCTTACAAGTATTGGTGCCACCAACAGAGGAAAATTCCCTGATATCATAGATGAATAAAAAAACAACTGAATTTTCAAGCTTTCGATGGCCCTCCTCTAGAAGAAGGGTTTGTAAAGCTAGTGTTAAGTTCTTTGGAGCATCGTGAAGGCAAAATAAACTTCCTTGACTATCATGCATGCTAAAGTGTAAAAGTATGCAGTGGGCAGAAGACGGGAATGACCACGAGGAGCTGAGAGGGAAACGGTGGGTGGTGGATGGGAGTAGAATAGGTGGGAGTAGGTGCGTACCTTGCCTGGCTACCTCCCTTGCTAGGGCGAAGAGGCCCGTGTTATATACGGATAGATAATGAATGTGTCATGGTAAGTTTTGTATCAATGATGTGTGATGGCCTCTATCTCTCTCTCTCTCTCTCAAAAAAAATTTAATCATGCAATTTGCAATAGCTCAACATTCCAGGATCAATTAAGAGAGTATAATATTAAAATTATTGTTAGATTTATTTCTCTTCTTATTTACATTATTACAATGTACACAGTGTTTAAAGCGGATTAAAAATTCAACGTGCATAAAAAAAATTAAACCCAAATGATTTTGACAAACAAATCAAAATTTTGAGAGAAAAAACTGCGAAAGTACAAAAGGTGAACCGGGAAAACTCTTGTACACTGGGAAAAATGACCTTAAAATTAATTTGCTGTAAGCGGCAGCACCCTCGTAAGGAAAACTCAAGGAAAAAGCCTAGAGGGGTGCCTGTCTGCTCTTTCATAGTATTACAGAGCACGAAGGTTACCAAAAGCCGCTATGTCATGGGACTGGTTAATAGTGGCTCTAGTTAAAATATACTTTCTTACTCTGTTAGTTGTCAGGCCGGACGGCCCTTCACCGCTTTCACTATGCCTCTCCAGATGGTTCTATCCTCTGCCAATATTTTCTAGTCCTCTCTTGGTGCCACCCTCTCCACGTCCTTCTTTACTCCATCCATCCATCTGTACCTGGGTCTCCCTACTGGTGGTCTGCCTTCTACTACTCCTTCCATCACCTTCTTTGGTAGTCTGTCTCTCCATTCGTACGCAGTGTCCAGCCCACCTTGCTCTTCTTCCCCGTATTTCATCCTGAATGTACGGTTGCAGAGTCTGATCTCTAATTTCCCTGTTATGTCTTCGTCTCCATTTCCCTTCTTCATCATATACTGGGCCGAGGATTCTTCTCAGGATATTGTTTTAAAATATTTCCAGTCTCTTCTCCCTTTTTGTCAGTGTCCATGTCTCATATCCGTACAGGACTGTTGGTTTTATTACAATGTTGTATGTTCATATCTTAGTTCTTCTGTTGATGGTCCGACTCTTCGTTACTATAGTAAAACCAGCGTAAGGAGTCCTTTGGGGGCGTGGCTTCATTGAATGCAGCAGTGACAAATCTAATTTATTAACTAATGCATTTTGAGTTTTAGAATATAAATATAATTGTATCGATTCCTTAAATGTATACAATATACTTTATTCAAATAATATACTAATAATAAATCTAAAACATCCTTTTACGTCAGTTCAAAAATAAGCTAGATAATGTGGCAACAGCGCCAGCACGCTGGTGCCACATTCTTATCTATCTTATTTTTGAACTGACGTAAAAGGATGTTTTAGATATATTATTAGTATATTATTTGATTAAAGTATATTGTATACATTTAAGTAATCGATACAATTATATTTATATTCTAAAACTCAAAATGCATTAGTTAATAGATTAGATTTGTCACTGCTGCATTCAATGAAGCCACGCCCCCAAAGGACTCCTTACGCTGGTTTGAATATACTCGGAGACAATTTACATAACTTAAGGGTCTTGAATCTTAACCTAAAACATCAGTTACAATCGGCTAGAAAGTAACAAGAGGTGATCTGGAAGTACTACTCGATATTGCCGGAAAAACTAAGTAAAATCCTTTAATTTTGGTTAATGCGACCTTAACCTAAAATAAATTTATTAAATGTTTTTAAAGGCAAGCCTCCTTGAATCCACGCCGTATTTAAAACTAACAAAAGTAAGCACAGAATATTTTAATTGCTGAACTATATCAACACGTTCCACAGTTGAAACACGACAGCCTCCCAGTCCGGCTTAAATCCGATCACCGGAACTTGCTGTGGCTAGTACGAAAGCTAACCAAAACAAATACAGAAACAGGTGTGAGACTGCCAAAATCCCAGTGAGGGGTGAAATGGTGACTATATACACAGAAACACATGGCTGACCACTCCTGACGTTAGGACTGGAGTGTGGGAACGGTAAGAAAAATATATATAAAAGTTGAAACCTGTTAGGAAGGTCAATGGCTATGAGGAAAGATTGATGAACTGCATAACACTTGTCTATCAAATATTTGTACTTCAAGGACAGTGATGTCTTGGCGTCGCAGATGGACACGCCTTTAACCCCTATTGGAAGAGTTTTGGTTATTGCATTACACAGATAGCAACGTTCAACTTGAGACCTTTGACACTTGGTATCACATCAGTCCAGTGCTTAGCAAAACGGTTAGTCAGATCATGCTTAGGTATGGGGGGGCAATGGGGGTGGATATGGGGGAAGCTGAGTTTAGTCAAGCAGTCTCACTCTTCCATTGGACTGAATAACCACAATGTTCTTGTTCAGGTCTCCATCACCTTCATCCTCTTTAGAGTTTACCCCATGGTAGCTAGTTACTGGGTCACTCTTGCTCGGGGACAGACCAAATTTTGGACCTTCGTGACATGGACAATGAATGTTGACTTGAAGAAGCGTCTCGATGTCTTTGGTACCAAATACTTTCGGTGAATCATCGGGTATCGCTGGTACGATCATGTATCAGAGATGAGACTGTACTGCTAGATTCAGTCTAGGCCAGTTACCAGCATAATTCGTGAACATCAACTCTAGCTTTATGAGAATGTGGCACGTTTCCCTGTTGTTAATCCCACACACAGAGTTGTATCAACAGACGACCGTCGATGGAGGAGATGAAGGAGACGCCCACAGAATTCATTGCTGGGGCAAATTGATCGAACCTGCCAAGAGTCGTTTGGAGTGGTGAAGGAAGGGTGGGTGATTGCGAGCATGCTCCGAGGAACAATGGGGAATGGCAAGGATGTATGGGTGAAGTGACGCGCCCCCCCCTTCCCCGCCGGCGTATGCTCCCCATTTATAATGCCTCTGACAGCCTAACCTTTGGCCAGAGTGGTCCCCAAGTGAGATCCGAAGAGAACCTTGCGTCTCCTGACCTGTGGGCGAGAGCTTGGCTAAACTGAGAAAGGTGACCCAGAAAATTCCTCATGGTTTTTGGCTAAATTTCGAGTTGGGCCTATTTGACCACAACTCACCCCAGCTGGAGAGAGTCCAGCCCAGGGCACCTCAAGATAGGTGTGTGTGTGTGGGGGGGGGGGGAGGTCTGGACCTAAAGGCATGTGCTTGGGCCTCGAGCAAAATTGAGGCCCCAGCAGGATTTATGAGTTTCCGCCTCATTTTTAGCTAGAATGATCCCCAAGTGAAATCCAAAAAGAACCTCGTGTCTCCCAACCTGTGGGCGAGAACTTGACCAAATTGGGAGAGGTCAATCACTCCAAATGGGTCGCCATCACACCCACAGTCGAGGGTCAAGAGGCCTCCTGCGGATTTGACTTGGACATCACTCAGGGCAAAGGTGACGGCACTAGAAGCGGAAAAAAATTATCTGGGCCCCACGCACACTCCTTTGGGTCCAGGGGCCGAATCCATAAAATATCCTAAATGCGTCTAGACATTCTAGACATAAGCATTTAGGTCGCCGACATATGGATTTAGGTAAAATCTCCGTCGTTTTGAAGGTTTATGTCTAGACTTAAGGGGTTAGGATCTTTTATAAATTCGGCCCCAGGTTCCTCGCATGTACCTCGTAGTGCCCTGTGCACGACTCTCCCTCTGGTGCAAGATTGGGCCAAATCAATTAAGCCATCATCTCGCCCACAAATCAAGGGCCACGAGCCATCCTGCAGATTTGACTTGGACACCACTCGGGTAAAAAGTGCCAGAGACGGAAATGTGAAAAAAACAACAATGTCTGGTCTCCACACATCCGACCTAATTATGGACCAAAAGGTTTCCTGTCGGCATGCTTCGCCTTTGTAATCCTTTGTATGTGTGTTTGTGTCTGTATTACACCTAGTTGTATTTACCTAGTTGTATTATACGGGAAGGGAGCTATGCATGCAGTGAGCCGTCTTTATATCTTTCAGCATCAAATTTGTTCTTAAATTCTTGTATAGTTTGTTCCAGATATCCACCACTATGTGTGGGAAGCTATTCTTTTTCAGATCTCTTCTATAACTATCCTTTTGAGTTTCTTTTCCTGTCCTCTTGTTTTATTCTTATCCCACATAAATAAATCATATCTGTCGAGGACTTCTATCCCTTCCATAATTCTGTAAATGGTTAGTAGATCTCCTCTTTCTCTTCTTTGTTCCAGGGTTGGTAGTTCCAGTTTGGACATTCTTTGTTCGTATATCAATTTAGAGAGTGTTGGTGCCATCTTTGTCGTTGCTCTTTAAATTCTTTTTATTTCTTTAAATTCTTTTTAGTACTGAGTGTTCATAGTGTCGCAGCGTACTACAATCTTGGTCTTATCAGTGTGACTAATATTTTCTTTACCATTTCCTCATCCAAGTAGTCAAAGGCCACTTTCATTGATCTTAGTAAATTGTAGGTTTCTCCGACTATTTTGTTGATATGCTTGTCTGGTGACATGTCTTACTGATAATTACTCTTAAGTCCCTTTCCGAGCTAACTTTCTTTACTTCCTTTGTACCAATTTTATATTGCCTGACATTCTATTTCTACTTTTTCCAAACCCCATTATACTACATTTCTTGATGTTGAAGTTCACTTCCCACTTTTGACTCCATTCCCAGACTTTATCCAGGTCTTTCTGTAGTAATTCACAGTCTTCCTCTGTACTTACTTTCTTTAGTAATTTTGCATTATCTGCAAAGAAGTTCATATAACATTCCACAACTTCATCCATGTCATTTATATATATATATATATATATATATATATATATATATATACATATATATATATATATATATATATATATATATATATAGCAGGCATTATCGGAGCCAATACAGAACCTTGTTGGACTGCACTTATCATTTCTTCCCAGGTCGAGTTTTTGTCTCTTAAGTACCACCCTCATTTTTCTCCCAGTCAAGAAATCTTCCACCCATTCTAATAACTTTCCTTGAACATCTACTATTGTTTAATTTTTTCTTAGTAGTTTTTTGTGTGGCACTTTATAAAATGTTTTTGTAGATCTAGGAAAGCACAATCTGCCGATCCATCACTATCTTGCATTATTTCTATTAGCCTTGAGTAAAAGCAAATTAAGTCAGTGGCACAAGATCTTCCGTGTCTAAACCCAAATTGTGTTGCATTCAGTATATTATTTTCTTCCAAATGTTTAATCCATTTACTTTTAATAACTTTTTCACATATTTTTGCTATTATGCTTGTAAGGGAGACCGGTCTATAGTTAGTTGGATTTTCCTTGTCCCCTCCTTTATATATTGGTACAATATTTGCATTTTTCCAATCTTGTAGTACCTTTCCTTCTTTGAGTGAGTAATCAATTATCTTATATATTTTGTCCGTTAGTTCATCTATACATTCATTTAATATCCAATTTGTAATTTCATCCGGACTGTGTGATTCTCTCTGTTCATCCTCCCAATTTTGTGTACTTTCAATTATGAATACATATTTAAAATGTTTGTTCATAATTTCAGGCATTTCTACTTCTACTGTATATATTCGTTATTCCCTTGAGGCAGTTTTCTCATATCTATATATTTTTTTTATCTTTTAGTTTACCATTCACATACCTGTAAAATAGTTTATGTTGGTCCTTACGTTTTTCTATTATGTCTTTCTCATAGTTTCTCTTTTCTTTCCTGCGTATTTTTACACATTCATTTCTTAGTTTGATATATATTTGCCACTTACTCGTTTTTTTCTTTTTTCCATCTTTTCCAAGCTTGGTCTCTTTATTTTTAGCCTCACTACATTTTTTTTTGTACCAGCACTTAATTTACACCCTTTCTTGCTTCTGTTTTGGTACGTATTTGTTTATTCCCTCATTATACATTTCTTTTAATATGCTCCATTTCTCTTCCATCTTTGTTTCTTCATTTAAGAATTTTTCCTAATTTACATTTTGAAAGAATTTTCTGAGTTTCTCAAAATCCTTTTCTATGTTTCTCATTTATTCTCAAATCAATTTGTTCTATTAGTGTGTGGTCACTCTTCCCAATTTGTGTCTTGTATTACATTTTGTCCACAATTTCAGGCTCTAACGTAAATATTAAATCTAGTTTCGACGGTTCTTCCTTGTTTCTATATCTGGTATTTTCCTTTACCCATCGAGTCATTGTGTATTCAATGGTCATATCCAGTAGTATATTTCCCCAAAAGTCTTCTCCACCTTTCATTGTCATTTCTTTCCAACATATTTCTTTTGAGTTAAAGTCGTCACCCATAATTACTATGTTTCCTCCTTTCAGTAATTCAATTAGTGCATTCTTTGTGTCTTCCAACATTTTGGAATGATCATTCTCTGTTCAAGACTGTGTTTTTGGGGGTACATATATGACTACAAATTTTGTACTCTTCATGTCACTGTTTTCAACTTTCATCATTATCAATTCCACATTATTTTTTTCCTTCTATTATCTTATTCACATTTAAGTGTTCACTATAAACCCACTATCGGAGAAAAAAAAGACGGAAGTACAGGGAAACTGTATATTTCGACTACTATCTGTAGTCCTCTTCAGCAGAATGCTTACAAGAAATTAAGGTACAAGTATATATGAGGAAGTGAGGGGTACATAAAAGGGGATGGGGAAAGTGGGGGGGACTCAGGTTACATGCCCTTGAAATGGTTGGGTAAAGGAAAGTCGGTTGGTGGTGTTTTGTCCGATCGCTCTTGACATTATTTTGTTTACCGTTAACTTCGTAATACAATCTCACCAAAAGTAAAGATATCATCATCACAAGAGCCGACAAAGGAGGTAAAATAGTAATTCTTAATCATAAAGACTTTGTCAAAAAAAGCCTTTAATATGTTAGCTGATAAGGACACCTATGAAAGCCTTACTAAAAATCTCCTCAGGAACACCTCCGCAGAGTTTAATAAGGAAGCCCGAAAAATTGTAGGAGACGAATTATTTGATAATTTAAGAGTCATTAACCCTCAATTACCTAACTTTTATGGGCTTCCTAAATTACATCAAGAAGGCACCCCTCTTAGGCCAATTATCTCCAATAGAAATTCTTGCACAAGTAAGGTATCAAAATGGCTCACAGGGATTTTGTCACCATTTGTGGGAAGTTTCTCAAACTCTCACATCAAACACTCAGAAGATTTTGTGAGTAAAATTAAAAAACAAATCATACCTACAAATAGCAAACTACTAAGTCTCGATATAGTTTCCTTATTCACTAATGTTAACACGGAAGATATCTTAAGTTTATTGGAAACCAAACTGCACCCATATGAATACAAACTCCCACTTTCAGTATCAAAGATAATTAGCCTGACCCGTTTATGCATCAATACCAATGTTTTTACTTTCAATAATTCTTATTTTAGACAAAGATATGGTTGCAGTATGGGTTCTAACCTTTCACATGTGTTAGCTAACCTATACATGGAATATTTTGAAAGTACTTTATTACCTAAGATTAAACCACCTGACATGTTTTGGTTTAGGTATGTTGATGATATTTTTACACTATGGAACGATATGTGGGGTTCTTTTGATGATTTCTTTGTTAAATTAAATAAATTAGCTAAGAATATTAATTTTAAGGTCGAATGGGAAGAAGGAGGTAGGATCCCATTCCTGGACATTTCGGTCATAAGAGACCCGGACCAATTGTCCTTTACTGTCTATAGGAAGCCTACCCATACAGGAAATTACCTACATTTCTTTAGCCACCATCCGGATAATATTAAATCTAGTGTTGCATCGGGCCTATATCTCAGAGCCCTTAGGATTTGTAGTCCACAATTCTTGCAAATAGAATTTGACATCATTAATAAACAACTCTCTAACGTAGGTTATCCGGAATGGTTTTTAAAGAAAGCCCTACATAAAGGCAAATCCAATTTTTATAAACCAAATAACTCCAGGGAGAAGTTTAAATGGAGTAACAATAACATCATTGTACCATTTAATGAATCTATCAACTCGGTCTCCAAACTTCTACCTAATCACCAAATAAAATTTATTTACAATTATCCAAACAGCATTTTTAGAAAGGTAGTAAATGTACACCGGAGGGATGATGTGGACCAAAACTCCGGGGTATATAAATTGCCTTGTAAAGACTGTGATGATGTCTACTGGGGCCAAACTGGCAGGGATTTGTCCACGAGATTAAAGGAACATAACTCCATAAAATATGGACATGTTAACTCCGCTGTGTTCCTTCATGCCAGCCAAAAAGACCATAGATTAGATTGGGATAATACATAAATTATTTTTAAATCACACTAGCTATCGAAGGAAAATTGTAGAATCTTCTCTAATAAAACATTATCCTAACTTTAATACCTCAAAAGGTCAATGGCCCCCAGATTGTATTACGAAGTTAGCGGTAAACAAAATAATGTCAAGAGCGGTCGGACAAAACACCACCAACTGTCCTTCCTTGACCCAACCATTTCAAGGGCATGTAACCTGAGTCCCCCCACTTTCCCCATCCCCTTTTATGTGCCCCCCACTTCCTCATATATACTTGTACCTTAATTTCTTGTAAGCATTCTGCTGAAGAGGACTGCAGATAGTAGTCGAAATATACAGTTTCCCTGTACTTCCGTCATTTTTTCTCCGATAGTGGGTTTATAGTGAACTTTTACATATGTGTTAATAACATACCAATTTCCACATTTAAGTGTGTTTGTGTGTGTGTGTGTGTGTGTGTGTGTGTGTGTGTGTGTCTAGGTTTGTGTGTGTATATTTGTGTTTCTGTGTCTGTTTGCCTGTCTATCTGTCTGTGTCTCTCTGTGGCTACCTATCTGTGTGTGTGTGTCTCTCTAAGGGTCGCCATTCACACACAGTTTCACATGGGAATGGCACACTGCCAACAACCTAGAGGGGCACTGGATTGACAGCCGGTGGCGCAGTGCCAGGAGATTGTAGGAGCCTCACATAGATACACAGTATTATGCACAACCTACTGAAACAAGTAGAGCGTTAAGTCACTGTCATCTTCACTTACACTGATACTCATAAAGTTTGTTTGTGTATACGCTTCTCCAACTTTTCTGGATAGCAAATATGACTTGTCTGTGTTGTACTAATTTAAAACTTAAACCCACTCTCGAAGAAAGATAAGGTGAGATACAGAGTAAACCGTATATTTCGACCACTGGCTGTGGTCCTCTTCAGCAGTTTCATAGATTGGGTACATTGGCAAGAACATATATACAGAGGAGAAAGCTACCTAGTTCCTTTTTTTTGTAGCTTTCTCCTCTGTTCTTGTCTATGTACCCAATATATGTAACTGCTGAAGAGGACCACAGCCAGTAGTCAAATTATATGGTTTACTCTGTATCTCAGCTTATCTTTCTCCGAGAGTGAGTTTAAGTTTTATTTTACTCGTGTGGTACGACATCTACGTTACTTGATTGTACTAATTTATTTACATTCTGGTTTGGAGACCAGGAATTCTCATTTTTTTCAGTGCTGCGACCCTGAGTTATTGAAACCCTTCCTGCGGCAGCTCCCCCCTACCAGGATGATGTATACTTTTATCTTTTATTTTTTGTTTTACTGTTTCATGACATGGAGGAAAATTAGATATATTTCTCCTCCGTATTTCTATGTAACAGCTGACAGAAGATACTAGAACAAGTACCTTCTTACAGTGGTAATTGATTATAGGCAGACTTCTGTAAATGTTGGTTCACAAATGTATGTTGAGAAGACGATGATCTACCAAAGACAAAATTCATGATCATCTTGTGGTACTAATTGGCACTACCTGTGGCACATCTAGGATCTCTCTCTCCCTCTCTCTCTCTCTCTCTCTCTCTCTCTCTCTCTCTCTCTCTCTCTCTCTCTCTCTCTCTCTCTCTCTCTCTCTCTCTCTCTCTCTCTCTCTCTCTCTTTCTCTCTGTATCTCTCTCTCTCTGCTGCTCCATTCTCTTCTTTTATTCTTCTTATTCCTCCTATCGCGTATTTTCTCTGCTCCCCATCATCTTGAGTCGTCTTCATGGCAGCCACAAAACTACAAACATTCGCAAGTTTTCGCCAATAACGTTTGAGGCATTTTGTCGTAAATGATAAGCAATATTGTAACTATAGACGGTCACATCCTGAGCGCATCCGTAGTGACATTAATGGTGTGACGCAACTAGCATGTGACGCGTGTGGCATGTAACGCCGATCTATGATCAGTAGAAATACGGTGACCTTGTGTACACCATACTCCCATCGCCATACCCAATACAATAACGGCCTGCAGTGTTGTGATACCTTCACGTGATCAGGGCTTGATCTTTGAACTCCCGTATGAGAGGCCAAGGCGCTAACCACTGTGTGTGTGTGTATTCACCTCGGATCTGCTGCAGCCTCTGTTTGAGACAGCCAGACACCACCCTACGGCAGTGAGCTCAGAGCTCATTATTTGCCGATCTCTGGGTAGGTCTGAGACCACTCACACACCACACACCGGGACAGCAAGGTCACAACTCCTTGACTAACATCCCGTACCTACTCACTGCTAGGTGAACAGGGGCTACACGTGATAGGAGACAAACCCAACTTATCTCCGCCCGGCCGGGGAATCGAACCCCGGTTCTCCGGCTTGTGAGGCCAGTGCCTTACCAATCCGCCACCGAGCCGTGTGTGTGTGTGTGTGTGTGTGTGTGTGCGTGTGTGTGTGTGTGTGTGTGTATGTGTGTGTGTGTGTGTGTGTGTACTAGTTACCATTGTATTAGATCATGTGCTGGACTCGTGATCGACAGATGTGACCATTCCTGATGGGAACTCAGAGTTCATTTAGTTTGATCAACAAGTAATGTTTTGACTTTTCCACACATTCATCTCCTTGCTTAAAGGAGATAGTAACGGCTTATAGTATTTGTAAAAGCTTTTCACGTCGTGAGTGCGTTGTGAACTCGGTACCGCAGAGTGGCAACCTGAGAAGTTTACCACTACATTAGTAAGCTGCACACACACAGACACACACACACACACACACACACACACACACACACACACACGCGCGCGCGCGCGCGATGGGTAGGCTATGGTACTCGAGTGACCGGTAAAAGCAATCCAGTTCTTGAAATAGGTATAGTTTTGGCATAATGGAGAAAGAGAAAGAGGAAAGAATAACAAATGAACCAACAAAAAGAGGACTGGATGTAAGCATAGTGTAAAGTCTAAGTAGTGTCATCCCCCAAAAAACATTGTTTGATAGATACTCCAAGGAAAAACCAAAGGTGGGAAAATAATTTTTTTTCCATGGTTTCAAAGAAACCCAGGTGAAATAGGTAAAAGCTTAGATGTAGATAGAGAAATTAGATATAGTAATACATTAAGAAATCGCGAAGTAAATGACTTAATGGAAAAAATCATAGATTTAAAATTGGATCACCGAGTTGTACTTAGGGAATTTATTACTTTGCATAGGAGTAATGAGCAAACGATTAAAGAATTAAGTGACTTAAAGAGTAAATTGAATTCCTTAAAAGAGAAAACGATAGAATAAAAAATGAGGACAGAAATAAAAATGAAGAACTGATTAAGGTCAAAGAGCAATTACAAGTAGTGACCGGAAAGGTGGAAGAGTCAATCAAAGAAACAGACCTCATTGAAAAAAAAAAAAAAAAAAAAAAAAAAAAAAAAAAAAAAAAAAAAAAAAAAAAAGATAATAATAATGATAATAATAATAATGGAAACAAGAACAGGATTTTTTTAGATAATACAAAAGCAGATGGAGGAAAATACAAAAGAAACAGTTATGAAAGTAATAAAAAAAAAAAGGAAAATTGGACAAAGGTAAGTGTATTGTGGTCCATGGTATCCAGGAAAAACATATGCATAGAAATACGAGAGATAAGGAGGAGAAGGAAATAGCTAAGGAAATTCTGAAAAATATAGGATGAAGGGCAAAATTTCGATAATGAAATCGACGAAATCCACAGGATAGGCAAATATTCAAAGGAAAACCAACATAGACCTATGAAAATAAAACTAAGAACTCAAATGATAGCCGAGGAGGTATTATCGAAAGTGGTTAAATGGCAAACAGCGAGAAAGTCAAACATATATGGATACAAAAAGAAATGAGTGATGAGGAAAAAGAGAAAGACAAAGCTCTCAGAATTGAAGCCAATGATAGAAATGAGAAAACAGAGATGGATTTTTTTTTTTGAGAGAGAGAGTGCTGGACTTGAGATTGAAAAAATGGTACATAAAAAAAAGTGGCATACACAAATATCGATGGCATGATCTCTGGAATCAATGAACTAAATGACTATCTAGAAATAGAAAAACCTGACATCATGGGAATAGTAGAGACAAAATTGAAAGGACCTCTATCAACAAGCGTAGTTGGACATGGTCTGTACAACCACTGGGTGAAAAATAGAACAGACAAGCAGGGAGGAGTCATGATATTGACCAAAAAGGGTCTAAATGTGACAAAGATTATTGAAGGCCGAGGCAATGTACAGTAGAATTAATTATGATCAAAACTGTAAACAAAAAGATGAAAAGCAGAAAATTTGTAGCAGTGTATGTACCACCAAAAACACAGGCTTGGTTGGATAGCGAACATTCTAAATTACTGAAAGACACAATGAATGTGCTGAACGAGATACTGAATGAGGGTGGAAACAGTAATCATGGGCGATTTTAATGCAAAATATATAACCTGGGAAGAAATGATAGTAAAAGTGGGAGGTGAACTTAGGAGCAACATTCTACTGGATATGACCATCGAATACACCCTAACACAATGGGTTAAGGAAAATACTAGGTATAGAAACAATGAGGAACCGTCGAAACTAGACTTAATATTAACTTCTGAA
Organism: Oratosquilla oratoria; assembly: GCF_046742065.1. NCBI lineage: Eukaryota > Metazoa > Arthropoda > Malacostraca > Stomatopoda > Squillidae > Oratosquilla > Oratosquilla oratoria. The sequence goes on along the minus strand of NC_134781.1, from coordinate 41,554,523 downwards.
CCAGATATTGTGAACGAAATGGAGTATAAAGCACCAATTGGAAAGAGTGACCATATACTAATGAACAATGAAGGTAGGAATGATAAACATAGAGAAGGAAGATTAATGTACAATAAAACGGATTTTGTAAAATTAAGACAATTTTTCCAAAACACAAACTGGGATAAATTCTCTAAAGAGGAAACAAAGATGGAAGACAAATGGAACATATTCAAAGAAAAATACAAGGAAGGAATTAACAAATATGTACCAAAAAAGAAGCAAAAAGAGATTTATATAAAGTGCTGATATAATAAAAAGTGTAGTGATGCTAGAGACAGGAGAGACAAAGCCTGGAAAAAAAAGTCCAAATGGCAAGCATATATAAAACTTAGGAACGAATATGTGAATATACGCAGGAAAGAAAAAAGAGATTATGAAAAATATATTATAGACAAATGTAAGGATCAACCTAAACTCTTTTACAGATGTATAAATGAAAAACTAAAGCATAAACACGAAATAGTGAAATTGCATGGAGATAAAGAATATATAGATGACACAGAGATGGCAGAAGTTATGATCAGACATTTCAGGTCTGTTTTTACAATTGAGAGCTCACAATTTTGGGAAGATGGACAACAAGAAAGATCACCCATAATGAAAGAAATAAAGGTAACACAAAAAGAAATAAGAGACAAAATAAAACACCTAGATGTCAGGAAATCGCATGGACCAGATGGAATTGCAAATTGGATATTGAAAGAGTGTATAGACGAACTAACAGATAAACTATACAAAAAAATAGACTTCTCACTCAAAGAAGGAAAAGTACCGCAAGATTGGAAAGATGCAAGCATAGTACAGTATATAAAGGAGGAAATAGGAAAGATCCTACAAACTTCAGACCGGTATCCCTTACAAGCACTGTAGCAAAAATATGCAAAAAAGTCATCAGAAACAAATGGACCAAGCACTTGGAAGAAAATAAAATAGTAAACCCTAAACAATTTGGCTTTAGAAGTGGAAGATGGTGCACCACAAACCTAATCTGCTTTTACTCGAGATTTATTGAGATAATACAAGAAAGAGATGGCTGGGCAGACTGCCCCTTCTTGGATTTGCAGAAGGCATTCGACAAAGTACCACACAATAAAAATAATAAGAAAAATTGAAATAATAGGAGGAATACAAGGTAAGCTGCTGGAATGGATGAAGGATTTCTTAACTGGGAGAAAAATGAGAGTGGTACTTAGAGACAAAAATTCGAACTGGGAAGATGTGATAAGTGGCGTCTCGAAAGGCTCTGTAGTGGCTCGTTTAATGTTTGCCATATATATAAATGATATGGATGAGGGAGTAAATTGTTACATGAACTTCTTTGCTTACGATGCCAAATTACTAAAGAAAGTAAGAGCAGAGGAAGATTGCAGATCGCTGCAAGAAGACCTAAACAAAATATAGGAATGGAGTCAGAGATGTGAGACGATCTTCAACATCAAAAAATGTAGCATAATGGAATTTGGAAAAAGCAAAAACAGAGTATCGAGTCAATATAAAATTGGAAACAAAGAAGTAAAAAAAGTCGATTCAGAAAGGGACCTGGGAGTAATCATCTCAAGTGACTTGAGACCTGATAAACATGTCAATAAATTATTTGGAGAGACTTATAATTTATCAAGATCAATGACAGTGGCCTTCGACTACATAGATGAGGAGATGGTAAAAAATAGTTGTTACACTGATAAGACCTAAACTAGAATATGCTGCAACACTGTGAGCACCTAGCACAAAGAAGAACATGAGAAAATTAGAAAGAACCAGATGGGTAAAGCATTTGGAAAAATACAATGTACTAAATCCGAAGCAGTTTGGATTTAGACATGTGTCATTAACTTGATGTGTTTCTATTCAAGACTATTGGATATAATACAAGAGAGATGAATGGGCTGATTGTGACTTTCTAGACCTGATAAAAGCTTTTGAGAAGGTGCCACATAAGAAATTGCCAAAGAAAGTAGAAACTACAGGAGGAATACAGGGCAAACTACTGAAGTGGATGAAAGACTTCTTGCATGAGAGGAAAATGAGAGTGGTAATAAGAGACGAACATTCCAATTGAGATGAGGTAATTAGTGGAGTTCCACAAGGAACAGTTTTGACCCCAATAATGTTTGCTATATATATTAATGATATGGATGAAGGAATTGAAAATTATATGAGCTTCTCCGCAGACGATGCAAAAATATTGAAAAAAAGAGCACCGAACAAGATTGTGAGTCGCTGCAGAGTGACCTCAATAGAGTATGAGAATAGAGTAGGAAGTGGGAGATGGAATTCAACATTAAGAAGTGTAGTATAATGGAATTTGGAAGAAGAAAAAAAAAAAGAATAGTGGGATCATATACATTGGGAGAGGAAGAAATTAAAAAAATGGAAAAAAGAGAAGGACCTGGGAGTTATTATTATGAATAATATGTCCCCTGAGAAACATATAAACAAAATTTTTGGAGAAACTTATAATTTAATAAGATCAATCAAAGTGGTATTTACATACCTGGACGAAGAAAAGGTGAAGAAAATACTAGTCACTTTGATAGGACCAAAATTGGAATATGCAGCGACGACGTGATCACAAGTACAAAAAAATGCATAACAAAACTTGAAAGAATACAAAGAGCAATTACGAGATTGGCACCAACACACTCAGAACTATCATATGAAGAGAGACTAGGAAAACTTGAGCTACAGACATTGGAGTAAAGAAGAGATAAATATTTATAGAATCATGAAAGGCATGGAAATTATTGATAGAGATGATCTAATAAAATGGGATGGTAGAGATACAAGAGGACACAGAAAGAAAACCAAGAAAGACAATTATAGAAGAGACCTGAAAAAGAACAGCTTTCCCCACAGGATAATAGACGTTTGGAGCAAATTAGATGAAAAGGTGGTGTATGCAAAAACGATACACGAATTTAAAAACAGTCTAGATAAAACGAGACAGGAAGATGGGACACTACGATCATAGCTCCCCTTCCAGTAAAATACAACTAGGTAAATACACACACACGCGCGCACAAACACCTCGTGGCACTGTGGTTAGAATGCTCGACAGTCACTATGACGGTCCGGGTTCGACTCCCGCCCAAGGCTGAAATAATTTCAGTATCGCTGCGCTGCGGGTTGTTACTCCAACTCTCATGGGCGGGAAGTTGCGGGTGTGCGTGCGTGTAAGGTCATAGTATTACCCATAGATCGGTCATACGAGCTCTGAGCTCTCACCCAGGAGGTTAATCACTGTCGATCACGAGTCCAACACGTGATCCAAGACCATGGTGAATCACACACATCGTCGGATTGAAGGCGAAGATTGGAACTCCGGAAAACCCCCACAATTTTGGGTGGATTTCAGCGACGAAGGAGTACCTGTGTTGCATTAGTAGGGAGGAGGAAAGCTCGTGATGTAGTGGGCAGGCAAAAAAAAAAAAAAAAAAAAAAAAAAAAGAGAAAGGGAGGCATTATTGAAGGAAAAAAAGAAAAAAGAAAAGAAATAAGGAAGGGGATAAACAAGCCTCAAATGTCAGAAGGGGTGTAAATAATAAAAGATGTGCAGACGACACAGCTGATGTCGAACAAGTAAGTAAAGGAATTAAGAGTAGAAATATAGATAAGAGCAGTTCAATAGAAAGTGGAGGTAAATGTTTCTATGGATTTAATGAGAGAGGAGATGACAACCTCCCTCGATTAGCAAGTCTAGAGGAAAAACTAACAAAAAATGAACGAATCATGGGAGGTTAGGTTTAGTCAACTCGCACTAGTTACACAAAGAGTTGATAAATTGGAAGAACTAAAGAAGGTGAATCAAAACCTAACCAAAGAAATAGAAGAATTGAAAAGACAGTTAAGAGAAGTAAATGATGAGAATGAGGAATTAAAGAGGAATAATAAAGAGAATAAAGAGTCCACAGCAAAAGAGGTAAGTGGTTGGGAAAAAGTCCAGGAGGGAAAAAAAAAAATGAATTTAGAGATATAGTGAAACAACATATGAAAGAATACACTAAGGACACAATTATTAAAGTGATGAGAGAGAAGGAGAATATAGTAAGAGACTTATTAGATAAAAAGAAATGTATAATTATATTAGGAATGGAAGAGAAGCATAATCCAAATAGGACTACAAGAGTAAGGGATAAGAAGGAAAAAGTAAACAAGGTATTAGAAATATTTCAGGAAGGGTGAACAAGAAATTGAAAAAGAAACTGAAGAACTATACAGACTAGGAAAATACAGTTGAGACAATCCCAGACCAATTAAGGTTAAATTCAGGTCACAAACAACAACAGATAATATCTGATCAAAAACAGGAAAACAAGCAAAAATTGATCAGTACAAACAGGTATGGATAAAAAAAAAGAGATGAATAAAGAGGGAAGAGAGGAAGAGAAAACAAGAAGAAAAGCTAAAAAAAAAAAAAACGAGAAAAGAACTGTCAGACGAAGAGAAATTGTTCTGGAGAGTAGTGGATATAAAAATGAGGAAATGGTTCATAATGGAGAAAAACAGAAGGGAAACAGAAAATAGGATGGAGGTAACAGAAAATTAAAAGTGTCTTTCACAAATATAAATGGATTAATAACAGATATGAATGAACTGAATGATTACCCGAAAAAAAGAGGAAAAAAAAAAAAAAAAACTGACACAATGGGAATTGTAGAGACAAAATTGAAAAGTCCATTACCACCCAACAGTGTAGGACATGGTATATATAATTATCGGATTAGAAACAGAGAAGTAAAACAAGGTGGCGGAGTTATGTTCCTGACTAAGAAGGATATAAATGTGAGGAATGTTACATATGGAAAGAATAGAGTGGAGATGATTATGATGGAAATAGAGGATAGGGACAAGAAGAACAGGAAGTTTGTGGTAAATTATGTGCCTCCTTAAAAGGCTTCGTGGAAAGAGAGAGAACACAAGAATATGTCAGAAGACACAGAGATAATACTAAATAAGATAATGGAAGATGGAGGAAGAATAGTTATAATGGATGACTTTAAATGTAAAGAAAGCTGCTGGGAAGAAATGACAGTGAAAGGTGGAGACGACCTTTGGGGAAATGTACTATTTGATATGGTTATAGAATATACAATGACGCAATGGATACAAGAGAATACTAGGTATAGAAATGAGGAAGAACCATCGAGACTAGACCTAATAATCACACCAGAACCCGAAATAGTGGACAATATTGAATGTAAGACACCACTAAGTAAGAGTGACCACATATTAGTTGAACTGGAACTAAATGAAGAAAAACACATAGGAAAAAACGAACAATATAGAAAGTGAATACTGATGGATTTTTTTTTCTTTTATAATATAAGAGAATTCTTTCAAAAAGCAGACTGGGAAAGGATACACAAGGTGAAACAACAGTAGAAGTGAAATGGAAAAATTTGAAAAAAAAAAAAATGATAAAGGAGTGGAAAAGTATGTTCTAAGACAAAAAACATAAATACGGGAATTTAAAAACAGTCTGGATAAAACGAGATATGGAAACGAGACACCACGAGCATAGCTCCCCTTCCCGTAAAATACAACTAGGTAAATACAACTAAGTAAATACGCACAGCATTACCCATAGATTGGTCATATATGAGCTATGAACTCTCTTTCGGGAGGGAAAATAGCTGTTGATCACGAATCTAACACGTGATCCAAGACCGTGGTGAATCACAGACACAGTAATGAAGGAACTGTCATTACTTATCCCCTTACATACCGAGTGGTCACCCCCCCCACCCCCCACCCCCGGCTGCCGGTAGGATAATTCATTCATCTCCGTTGCACCTTCTCAGCAGCGAGGAGGAAACCGCCTTGTCCTCCATGAACG